>NW_026706148.1:0-263870 GCF_029867415.1 Vicia villosa
TGATCCCTGATTTTAGTCCTTGATAGGCTCAAAACCCTAGTCTGGTGACCTGAGTAAGCCTGTACTCATATGACTGGATGTCTAATCAATCATAGATGAGAAAAGTGAAGTTTTTGAGCTCCATGATTGTATTAGAGATTAGTCTTTGTTATTGATTGATCCTTTGCCTGAGCTTTCTTGTCTTTGTGCATCCTTGATTAGGTATCAGATGGAGAAATGACTGCTCTGGGTACTTGTCTTGACCTGATGAAAAATCCTGAAGATATGTCATCTCAGGGGGGTCAAAAATTAGGGTATGACACCTCGGTATAATTTTACGTCAACCTCTTTACCTTTCTCATCTTTGTCTAGATTGGTATTTGTTGCCATAGGTGTGTCAATTTCTTTTGCTTCACTCATTCCAAATCTTTTGAGCAGCTCCGTACAGTATTTAGTTTGATTCACAAACGTTCCATGACTGAGTTGCTTGATTTGTAGGCCAAGGAAGAAATTTAGCTCACCCATGAGACTCATCTCAAATTCACTCTGCATAAGCTTAGAAAAATCTTTGACAAGTTTTGCATTAGTCGACCCAAATATAATGTCATCTACATAAATTTGGACTAAGAGAATATCTTTATCTTTTCTTTTAATAAAGAGAGTAGTGTCAACTTTACCCCTAGAGTACCCTTGACTAAGGAGAAACTTGCTCAAACGTTCGTACCAAGCCCGAGGGGCTTGTTTAAGACCGTATAGAGCACGTTTCAGCTTATAGACATGAGTTGGGTACATGTAATTCTCAAAGCCGGGTGGCTGAGCAACATAGACTTCTTCATTTATATAGCCATTTAGAAATGCACTTTTAACATCCATTTGGAATAGTTTGAAGTCTTTAGAACAAGCATAAGCAAGTAAGAGACGAATAGCTTCGAGACGTGCTACAGGAGCGTATGTCTCTTCATAATCAATACCTTCCTCTTGATTATAACCTTAGGCAACTAATCTAGCTTTGTTTCTAGTAATAACGCCGTTTTCATCAAGTTTGTTACGAAAAACCCATCTAGTGCCAATTACTTGATGATCTCCCAGATGAGGGACTAAGTCCCAAACATCATTCCGTTTAAATTGGTTTAATTCTTCTTGCATGGCCATTAGCCAATGCTCATCAAGTAATGCATCCTTAGCGTTTTTCGGCTCAACTTGTGAAACAAAAGCAAAATGATGACAGAAGTTACTTATCTTTGAGCGTGTTGTAACGCCCCTTGAGATGTCTCCTATTATATTGTCAATTGGATGGTCTTTCACGTTTGTCCAGGCCTTGGGAAGTTCTTCATTGTTTGAGATGCTTTCTTTTTCATTTTCATTGTGAGACTCATCTTTCTCTTTCTCAGCATCTTTCTTTACAACACTTTCATCCTCATCTTCCTTATCCTTGACAATGTCTTCAGTGGATGGACCTGCACCATTAAATGAAAGACCTTTCTCGACATATTTTGCATAAGATTCATCAAAAGAAAACATGAACTGACTCTTCAACAATAAGTAGTAACTGAATAGAGAGAACCTATAAGCCTATATGCCTTACTAGATTGAGAGTAACCAAAAAAAAATATGCCTTCGTCCAAGTTTTAGCATATAAATGTGGTTTACTCATGTGCCATTAAACATGATCTCTCTTTTCTTAATATGTTCTATTGTGCAGCCAGAATTTGTAAAAGTTGCTTTGAAGTCTTTGTCGCACAATTGATTAATACTTAGGAGATTATGTTTAAGACCTTCTACTAGTAACACATCAGTTATAGTTGTGGTAGATGGGTTACCTACACTTCCTTTACCAAGTATAGCTCCCCGATTGTTGTCTCCATAGGTGACATACCCCTTTTTCTTTGTGTGGAACTCAACAAAGAGTGATATGTCTCCCGTCATGTGTCTTGAACATCTGCTATCAAGGAACCACAACCTTTCGGCAATGTCAAGACACTTTTCCTGCAAAATTAATTTAGAGTGGAAGGTCCCCAATCTTCATTGGGTCCTAGGTGGTGAGTACATAAATTGTTGCACTTAGGCAACCATTGAAATACTCCTTTAGGAACTAAAATCCTCCTAAATTTGCATTTTTCAATGGTATGACCCTTTTTGCAACAATAATGACAGGTAATATGATGAGAATATGGTGTTTTGCTAGTTGATACTTTTGGTACAAAAGTGTATTTACTATATAAAGGAGTATACGATCTTTTGAACTTATTTGGATCAACCGCAAAAGTTACTTTTGGTTGTAGAGCCTTATCTAACTTGGCCTTTAGATCTCTTACTTCTTTTTGCCAAATATGACATGTCTCACAACCAAACCATGATGTAGGATCTATCTCAACTTTGTCCTTTTGAATATCTAGCATAGATTGTTTTAAAGCTTCCATGTCCTTTTCGGTCTTCTCAACTTTTGATTCAAGATATGAAAAATTTTTCTTATTTGAGGCCAAAAGTTTGAAAGCTTCAATTGCATCTCTATGTAGTTCTTCAAAAGCTAATTTTAATTGAGCATGAGATACCTTATCTACAAGTTCAGGTTTAAGATGACTTACACGTTTCTTTTTCTTGTGTTGATGAGCCGTAAGACATAAGTTTGCTGATTCTTCTTCATCGCTTGATGAGTTTTCACTTGAGGAATCACTTTCCCATGCTATATAAGCTCTTCTAGACTTGTTGTGACTTTTGCTTTGATTCTTGTCTTTCTCCTTATTGAGATATGGACAATCCGGTTTATAATGACCATCTTTGCCGCAATTGAAACAAGGACCTTTGGATTTTCTTTTATTATCATCGTCTTGTTTAGACTTGTCGAATTGCTTCCTATGATTAATCAAGTTTTTACCGGAGTGTTTTGCTCCATTTTTCTTTATGTACTTGTTGTATCTTCGCACGAACAGTCTCATTTCCTCATCATCGGAGTCTTCGTCATCACTTGTATCACTAACCTCTAGCTCTTGTCTTGAGGTCTTGGATCTTGAAGCCTTTAGAGCTATTGACTTCTTCTCTACCTCTTTCTCCATGTTCTTCTCTTTCTTTGCCCTTTTCTCATGCATGTCAAGGCATTTAAGGTGTTGTTCATGTTCCTCTAGTTTGCCAAAGAGAGTAGTAATGTCTAAAGTGTTTAGATCATTTGCTTCCTTAATTGATGTAACTTTGGGTTCCCATTCCCTGTTCAAACATCTTAAGATTTTGTTAGTAGCAACTGCATTGGAAACAGGTCTATCAAGAGAATTTAAACGATTTTTCAAGTGAACGAATCTCTTCTGCATGTTTTCGATGGATTCACCATCTTCCATGTGGAAGAGTTCAAATTCTTGAGTTAACGTATTGATTCTAGATAGCTTGACATCATCAGTTCCCTCGTGGGCAACTTGCAATGTGTCCCACATAGCCTTAGCGGATCTACAATGGGAAACGCGATAGTATTCATCAACTCCTAGAGCTGAGATTAGAATGTTTCTCGCTTTCCAATCATATCCGTATCTCTTTTCATCTTCAGCATCCCAAGTGTTTTCTGGTTTTGGAACAACTGCACCAGCTGCATTTGTCATGGTGATTTGAAAGGGACCATTGACAATAGCTGTCCAGATGTTCCTATCAATTGCATTGATGTGGACACACATACAATCCTTCCAATAGCCATAGTTTTCACCGTTGAAAACTGGAGCTCTATTGTGAGCCCCTTTAGGTCCGGAAGCCATCTTTCCAATAAGTGTTTCACGTAGCACGGAATAAACCAGCGCTCTTGATGCCACTTGTTAGACGCTGGCCTTAGGATCTAGAGGGGGGGGTGAATAGATCGTTCACAGTTTTACGGATTTAAACGACTTTTCAGCGGAAGTGATTCTGAATCGACTCGCGTCTATTCCGAACCACTATCGAAACGATTATATATGTGTTTAACAACCAGTCAAATACTTGAGTTGTATGATAAGAGTATATGTTGCAGAATCAAAACGTTTCTCTTATTGAAAATCAGATTAACTTTTTGTATGATGGACAATGTTTGCAATGCAGTAAGAGTGATAGAAACAAATATACAAACACTTGGTGATAATGATCAAATTGAAGGTAATTCAATGTGTGGTGGATTGTGATGTTTATGTAAGTACTTAATTCACAATCTTAACACTCGAATCGTTGATCAATTTGCTATTATAACCAAATATGAACAGAATGTAAATGAAAAGGTAAAAGCGACAAGAACACGATATTTGTTTAGGCAGTTCGTCGATCGTCCTCGCTACGACTACGTCTGCCCCCAATTCCAAATTGAAATTGGGTAATCTTTCATTAATGTTGAAAGTAGTATATACAAAGAAGATAACAAAGCGATAAACGATAAACCAATTATGTCGATCCTTTGAATCTTCTTCCCCCTTAATCTTGAGTCAGATCAAGGTTATCCAAGAGCTTCACTTTGATTCCCTTCTGCAGTGTCTTGATTCCTTGAACTCCCCGTTCCTCAATCGTTACACTCAGCCGAATCCTCAATGAACGCCTCTTGATAAAAACCCCCAAGAACCACCCGTCGTGGAGGACAAAACCCGCAGATTTTATTCACCAACAAACCCCACAAACCTTCACCCACTAGGAATCTTCAATTCCGTTCCATGGACGTTATCGAACTCATCACTAACCCGCAACGCAAGAATGATTATGTGTAATTGTATTGGAGATGATGAAGAACGAAGATGAGAAGCGTTTGTGTATCTTTCAGTCGTTGGTGTTGTGTTTAATAATTAACCCTTACACAATATATATGATTGCATAACAGTTGGAGCCAAGAATAACTGAATTTTGGACTTTCTTGATCAGTTAGGTCGACCTCTTGTAGGGGTTAGGTCGACCTAGCAGTGCTTGCTGAAGTTTGCTCCCAGTTAGGTCGACCTGTTGAAGGAGTAGGTCGACCAGAATCCTCTTCTGATGCGTTCTGGGAACATTTTCTCAGATTAGGTCGACCTAGTTGTTATGTAGGTCGACCTAGCAGACTGATGTGAAGATTTCTTCATTTTACGTCGACCTAAATGGTCTGTGAGTCGACCTAGCAGCAGTATATGGCTTTTTCTTCATTTTAGGTCGACCTGGGTTGACAGTAGGTCGACCTAACTGCTGATTTTCTGCATTTTTCTTGTTCAGCTTGTGTTGAGTCGACCTTTATGCATAGTAGATCATCCTGTGCTTTCATGAGTGATTAAATGCTTTGCTTTTCCGATTCCTCCTTGTTGTTTGGATGCTCATTTGAGTTTGCCATAAATCAAAAACATCTTTGAGTGTAATCTTGTATTCACATAATAAAGGACGGTGAATTAAGATGGAGGATCAGAGTTGCGTAGCTGAAGTATGATGTGCCAGATGTATTGTGTTTTCTTTTGAATAATGCTGATTGTAATAGGATGTTCTTGTAAGTTGTTGGTTGATGATGAGTTGTATGGCTATTAGTCGAGTTATGTATTAAGTTGGCATTATAATAATTTGGTTGTTGTTGCGGTAATATTGTTGTTGGTTACTGTAGATAATGAATGATACTTTAAATATTACGAGGTTGATTAAGTTGGCTATTTTTAGTAACACGGTGAGATGAATGGAGTCGTTGGTGCTTCATTAGTGAAGGACACCTGAGTATGGGAATAAGAATTGTGTATGTGTTTGGTGTTGAATATGTTGTTGAGGATAATGATGTGAGATTGTATAACCAAATGTAAACGAGTGGTAGCTGTTACTACCTTGTAAGTTGATGTTTTAGGATATTGTGGAGTGGTTAGTGAGTTACTAAAGGTTATGCCACGAAAGTGTTGCACGACTAGCAGGTATGTATTGGGTTTTAATGTTGTTGAGTTGTTGTTACTACGAAGGAATAGTAGTCTCGATGTTGCCGAATGCGATTTGAGGATCAAAGACTAGATGTGGAATGAAGTTGAGGATGGCGTTGGCGGATAGAATTTTCGAGGACAAAAATATTCTAAGTGGGGGAGAGTTGTAACATCCTGAATTTAATTAATTATTTAATTAAATTATTAAGGATTCATTTATCAGAATTTAGTCGAAATTGGATGTTATTGATATTATTTTAAGAGGCTAATTGGATTGATATGTCGATCGTAAATATAAAGTTAAAAATTGGATTATTTAGTTGATTAATCGAAGAATTAATAAAGCTGATTTTGTTGAAGAAATAATATTAGTAATAACATTATTATTTAGTTTGGTTTAGTTGTGGTGTGGTATATATAGCGATGTGGAGGTGTACGATTAGTAGGCCCGTTAAGAAATAATAGTAATTATATTATTATTATTTGATTTATTGGATTAAAAGGAAAAATATTACGTTTCGCTGAGCACAAAGAAATAAGGGTTTTGGAAGTTGTTGGAAATAGATCGTGAAACGAAGTTGCCGACAAAGAGGAACGAGGTTTTGAGCAGAAGAGGAATCGATCGAGGATTGTTGGGAAAAGGCAAAGAGGACAAAGACTTGCACTCGATCAGATATTAGAGGCGATCTCCAATCCAAGATAAGGGTGGTATTCGAATCTTATAACCGGGATTATGATAGTTGGTATGTGGGATCGAGATTGTTATGATTTTATGTCATATTTATGTTTGGTGTGTATCGACTAATCTTTGTGGAATTGTTGTTGTTGGTATTGTTGAAAATATGATGTTCCCGATAGCTGATTTATGCCCTTGCTGTAATCGAGGGAAATGAAATATTGTTGTTGTTGTAGTGAAACTCGTATGAAAACTAGGAAGAAGAAGAACTGGAAAGTATATAAGACGATTTCCTCCAAGGGAAAAGAAAAGAAAAATTAATTTGTGCAAAGGGGTGGGGGCGGACGCCTCCTAGGTGGCCAAGGGAAGGGGAGGGCGCCTCCTTGGTCTAGGGGCCCACTTGGTGGATTTTTGTGTGTTACTGGCACGTGTTAGGAAAGGCTTGGATCAAAGTTAGCATAATGGATTAGTATAATTAGACACCATTCTTATATTGAATTAATACTTAGATACCTGAAGTATAGCGTAATTTATAATATGACTCAGTGAATTAAATAGAATCAATGGTAATTGTCAATAGGTTATGAATTTGGTAGAACCAAATATACTTTAACAGATCCATACTATAGCAGATTCAGTATGTTCAGTAGAACTAAATGGATTTATCAGTATTGTTTTTTTTTGGTATCAAATTAGTCAAATAGCCTAATTGAGATTAATAGCTGATGATGAAATCAGTATGACACAATAGTTGGATAGTAGGAATTAAAGTATATAATGAAGTAACGGGCAGTAGTATTTTATGCGGAATTCAAAGAATAGGAGTGCAAGCAATTTTAGCAATGATGAGGAACTTGATGATAAATAGGTTTTGGTAGCATAAAATAAATAGTAATTATTAGCAATAAAATTAGTTAATGTAAATAGTACCGAAAGTAGCATTCAACCGGATTAAGCGGTAAAATTAGTTGTCCGGAATTAATTGATAATTGTCTGGGCCAGTCGTATATATTTGTAGATGTTTTTGGTTGATTTGTTTGCTATAATTATGTCGAATAAGTTGATTTGCAGGTGCGGTTGAATTGTTCCAGGTTATGGAATTGTAATGTTGATGAGTTATTAATGAACACGTTATTTTGAATACTTGTTGCTGATTCCGTTGTTGTTAAATATGTTGTTGATGTTGAACTTCCGTTGATTATAAGTTGTTGTTGATAATTTGAATTGTCCCAATTTATGGACGTGTTTGTGTTGTAGGTCTACTGACCAATGTTGATTTAAGTTGATGCAATTGATGCAGTTGATGCATGTTTAAGCTGTTGTTGTTTTGTTGTTGTTGTATGTTGATATTGTGGTTGCATTGTTGTGTATTTGTTGTTGAAGTTGAAGTTGCATGGCATACACTACATGACTAAGTTGGCCTTGATGGAACAACGTTGAAAGTTGAAGGCTTATGTCTTGTCCTTTATGGCACCACGTTGAAGGCTTATGCCTCGGCCTTGATGGCACCACGTTGAAGGCTTATGCCTTGTTGAAATGCCTCGATAACCTGGCATATGTTTACGTTGGTAGTTCTGCTCCAAATGGTACCACATGCATAGGCATAATTGAGTCGCATAATGCGTCGTATGTTGTTTTTTGCTGCTATTAAGTTGTTGTTATTAAGTTGTTGTTGTCGTATAAGTTGCTGTTGTTATTAAGTAGCTGCTGTTATAAAGTTGTTGTTCTGATAAAGTAGCTGTTATAATGTTGTTGCTTGGTGGTTACTTATTATTGTTGTAATAGTAGTAAAATTGTATGATTCTAATTTAATATATTAATTATCATACTCCTGTTTATATTATTGGATATCTCACCACTTTTGCTGATGTTTTCCCTACCATGGGAAACAGACAGGTACTCAAGTATAGCTGCGGATGTTGAAGTATTTTTATGAAGTCGTTAAGTTGCCTTTTGATAAGTCACGAGGGTCTTACTCTGATACGTAGCACTCAGGAGGATGAATGTTGTTATTAATTGTTGTCGTTGCTTAAGTTGCTGAGTTTATGAATAATGTGAATACTTGATTAAGTGGATAATAATAATATTTGAAGTTGTATTCGTTTAGTAAAGAAGTAAAGTTGTTACTGTTGAAAATATGTTTCTGCTTTTTAGTTAATTCATTTGGTTTAATTGAAAAACGTTGTTATCAGTTCATCCATGATCTAAGTGTTATGTATCTATATAGTTGTGACTCATGTATGTTGTTTAGGTGAAGTAAATGTGACATCCCTTATATGATTAAAATTTTCCGCACTCTGATTTTATTAATATTCGATGGGTAGATTTAGGATGTTACATGAATCTCATGCCTACATATTCCTAATAGAAGTCAGAGTTTTTATAGTTCGGGGAACTAATAGGGAAATGGATTGAATTTGAGTGCTTTGTTCAAAGCTTAAGGTTGAAGCTGGAAAGATCTCTGTTTATAGGAAAGAGACAAGTCGTCATCTTAACAAAGAGATATCTCTACTATTCCACCATAAACATTTTGAGAAGTGATAGAAAGGAGGTTCATTTCATAAGAGAGCGGGACCTTACTTGGATGAAGCAAGTATGCCCGTCACAATCTCTTAAATGAAAGAAAAAATTTTCAACCATTTTAGGGAAGGACAACAAGTCTGGATTTGAAATCCACAGAACATGCCACTTACATGCCGAAAATGGGAAAATGTTTTGAAAATGATTGATAATGTTTGTCTGTTTAAATGTGGTGTAATAGAACAAATGTATCTTTTGTAGAGATGAATCATGTCTTACTTCTGTATAAAAGATCTGAATTTTGACTAGCTTGCACAAGGCCCAAACTTGAGGCTTAAATGACAGTTTGAGACTAACTCTGTTGGAGATTTTTCCACTAGGGATTGTTTTTTGACTGAAGGGATTTTTATGTGTTATGTACTAAGCCCATAATTGAGGCTGACTCCACTGAAGATTACTCTCTTGAATTCCTATTTGACTGGATGGTTTTGTAGGTGTTCTGTACTAAGCTCAAAATTGAGGCTGACTCAGAGGGGATACTTTATGGAGTGGAGACTGATGAGTTCTATTTGTTGTGTACTAAGCCTAGAATTGAGGCTGACTCTCTGAGGAATGGACTTTGGTGTATTTATTTCTTGCATGAAGTATATGATTGAAGTTAAATCTGAGAGAATTATATGAGCATGGTTTATTTTCTGTCCTGTATGGTTGAGGTTGGCTCTCCTAGGGGATAAAATGCTTCTTGTTTAAATTCCAAGATTGGAACTGACTCAACTAGGGATTATATTTGGAAGATTATATGATGATTTGTGTCTTGTACAAAGCCCAAGATTGAGGCTATCTCTGTGAGGAGTTTTGAAAGACGGTATTTTTGTAGGACAATTATTTTGGTGTCTTGTACAAAGCCCAAGATTGAGGCTATCTTCTGTTGGGGAGAAAATTTAGGAGGTTTGAATCCTTTGACTGTTGGAAGATAATGTTTTTCTCTGTCTTGTACAAAGCCCAAGGTTGAGGCTATACTCGGCTTAGAGAGACAAGTTTTCTGGAGAATATGGATGACTCTATTTTCTACCTTGTACAAAGCCCAAGGTTGTCGCTGACTTACTAGAGAAAGACCTAAGGGTTTGAATCTTTTGAATGTGGGAAGAATTTTTATCTGCCTTGTACAAATCCCAAGGTTGTGGATCACTTCGCTGAGGAAAAACTCCAGAGGTTGACACAACAGGTAAAATGGATCCAGAGATTTGAATCCCTTTTGAATTTTTTTGGGGAAAGATGGGTGATAGAGACTATCCATGTCTCTTATTCCAAAGGAGTTAAATCCACTAGGGATGATTAGGATGTTGAGAGTTGAGACTTTCCATGTCTTTTACTCTGCAGGGGAGGGCCCTAATACAGAGATTGATTGAACACTTGAATGATTGTGATTGTGTATTTGAAGGAGTTGGATTCTCACAGGAGTAAAGGTGACTAAAGACCTGTCATATGCTTTTAAGAAGCCTGAGGGTCCTTGTATACAAGCTCAAGAGGAAGCTGGAGGGAAATGCTTATAAGAAGCTTGTGGGTCCTTGCATTGTAAGCCCAAGAGGAGGCTAATCGAGGGTCCTTGTTATAGCACAAGAGAAAACTATGTTGGCTTGCCTAATTTGGCTCTATGCAAAGGGGTAAGAGGTAACGCTGGGAATTAATCCTCTTCAGGTGGGTGTGCCCTATTGTTGATCTAGGGGTTTCAAGATGTTTCACCGGGAATAATTCATCTTGTGGCAAGAATCTATGTTATTCTAATCAGGAGAGGCTTCACTGAGAAGTAATCCTCAATCCCAGTTCATACATTGAAAGAAATTGATTTGAAAGAAGGAAATAATGAAGAAAGGGATGAGACTTACATTGTATTAGAGGCCCACAAATTTGTTATGTTTATGAAAAACAGTTGATTGAAAATGATTGAAAGATGCAAGGTTATATGGTAGATTAGCCCTTTTTTTAAACAAGAAAAACATAGCATTAGAGAATCGTGGTTTGACATGTGGCAAGGGATTTAATTTATCAAAAAAAAGGAAAAGGTATCACCACATATACCCATGTATGGAGAGAGAAAACAATACCAGCAAATACTATCTCTCTTTGTGCTGCTGCTTTTTTTTTTAAGGAAAGACCATAGAAAGTTACATTAAAATATAATTAAGGCATAAGGGATGTCAAAACCAAGAACAATACAAAGGCTTTACTGATACAATATTTCGACACAGTACCCAAACCACTAGACAACTAAAAATACATGCTCAGTGACACCCCTAAACTTTGAGGTTACTCAAAGATGCTTTGCCAAAGTTAAATTTGGATTTTACAGCAAATTCCAATTTTCATCTATTTCATTGAAAATTAATATTTCCCCCTGACTTGGGCACCAATTGAAAAGCCTGATTGAAGAACCAACTTAGATTAACACAGCAGCTTCTTGAAACATAATTCCCAGCCAAAGGGATATCTTGCATTATGAGTCAAAAAGCGTGATACTATGTTTATCCTCCACAATTACAAAATTGCACCAATTTAATCCCACTTTCTTCCTTAGGCGAGCCATCAAATTCATCAGTCAACCAAAACCATCCCTGAACCATTATAATCGAACCACAAAGAGAAGCACGATATCCATCTGAGGCTTAAAACACTCTGAACTCCTAGACAAGCTACATGATTCGAGCGCCATATGAATATACCATTTTAAAAGATCTCGAGCTACCGCTGCCCACGAGAAATTTGATATTTTCCAAGTGATAATTATAAGACAAATAGCAGGAGGCATGTTTCAGCCAGTTTCAAATATTAGCATAACAAATCCAACTCATATCATGCTAACAATAATAGAGGCCATTGTAACCTGCAACACTAAAAATTCCAACCTCTAGATATTGTGACCTAACATAAACCTGACCTGCCGCAGACCTCCAATTCTACTTATATCGAAGCCTCTACTACTCACGCCTCACAAAAATAGATTCGACTAGATGACGAAGCGCTTGCTCCACCCAACCTCGATCAACACCGGTCCATGCACCCAAGGCAAGACCTAGGATTTGAGAACCATTAACCAATATTGAATTCCAGTCTGTTTGCTTTAAATCTCAGCTAGCTCCAAGACATTCATTTCACTGTCTCGACTACGTGTTCAACATTAACTTCCTTGTTGTTGAATAACTTCTTATTTCGTACCTTCCAAATACTCCAAATCCTCGCTGACCAGATTATTTTGAGTCTATTAGCGAAAATTCTCCCCCTCCAAGCAGACCTTCGAAGTGTTCCAGATACGGAAATACATCATTATGGTACACTGTGTGAATCCCAAGCCATCTACTAATCCTGCATGAAATGCATGCAAATACGGGACACTAAAAAAATATATGAGATATTGTCTCTTCCGCCCCGCATTCCCCTACATAGTGAATAACACCTTGCCCAAGAGCCCCTCTCCTATATAGGTTCATTTTTGACGCTACCCTATTCTGTAATAATTGTCATACAAAGCCTGAAACTTTTATCGGGATTGAAATATGCCTAGCTTTTGCCAGATTTGGTTCAGCCATACCCTCCCTTCCCGATATAATTTTCAAATACGCTTCTTTAACTGAAAATGTAATAACTGATGTTTCTATTCCTGAATCTAATGAATTTATGTCTCTCCACCATATCGAGTTCTTATCATCCCCTCGGATAATTACTCCTTCACACGCACCATATCTATTAACTAAGGCTCTATACCAAAGACCTTCATTTTCAGAGTTGGTTTTCCAATCCTATTTGCATAACAGGGCATTGTTGAATGCCTTCAAATTTTTTATCCCCAACCCTCCCTCTTCTATAGGTCTGCACACCTTTTCCCATTTTACCCAACTTATTTTACTCTCAATCTCACTCCCTCCCCAAAGAAATTGTTTAAATAGAGATTCTAGATTAGATATAATACTTGCCGGAGCTTTGAGAAAAAAAAAAATAGATTGAGATAGTGAACAACATTGACTTTAATATTTTCACCCTTCCTCCGATGGACAAATTCTTGTGCTTCCAACTCGATAGCCTAGCTCGCACTACGTCAATTACTGGTTTCCATGAATCATGTCTCCTCGGATTTGCACCAACTGGAATTCCAAGGTATTTAAATGAACTGTTTCCCAATTTACAATTTAGGATGTCTGCCGCTGCTTCGATCCAATTATGCGCAATGTTGATTCCTACCAGAAGACTTTTATGGAAGTTAACCCTAAGGTCCGACATCAACTCAAACAACTTCATATTTTCCTGTATAACCCGTATATTTCCCCGCCCCTTTCTTCCAATTATCAAGGTATCATCAGCGTATTGGAGGTGTGTAAAGCTCTCATCACCTTTATCGAATTTGTATCCTGAAAATTTTCTTCGCTCCACTGCACTTTTCATTAGCAAGTTAAAACCTTCTGCCACGATAGTAAATAAGAATGACGATAGAGGATCTCCTTGTCTAAGACCCTGTCCCATTCCAAATTCCTTTGTAGGGCTTCCATTCACCAATACTGAAACCAAAGTTGTCTTTAAACACTATGATATCCATCTCATCAACTTTTCATGAAAGCCCATCTTTTGTTCAGCAACTTCACAACTTGTGATTCAAAAATAAATAATCAGATCAAATAAGTACTTGAGAAGGTAGAAACGTGTTTTTACCGATCGAAGAGCGGCGGGCGTCGGAGGTTTGCATGGAGGTCGCAGCCGTGGAGAAGTTGCACCGTGCGACTTTTGTTTGTTGCGGAAGAGGTTCGGCGCGGTTGTTGCAATGTTGAGGGCGGCGCTGCGGAAACCTTGAATTGGTACGAATCAACTGCAATGCTTCATCGGCGATGAGATTTGTGTCGGATATGATTTTGTTTCCCTTGAGCGTTGTGCTTCCGAACCTGTTTTTATATCTCTTCTTCTACTTTCTGCAAAAGAAACATAAACCACATTGGTGATGTGCTGTTAGTTTGTAAATGATTAGAAATTTCGTGAATTTATTATGTATTTTCCAACACAAACTGTATACTTTCTGTCTTTTTTGGATTTACAAACTCTTACTTAAATTAAGGTGTTTATTGGAGCTAAAATTATATGCAGTGATTCAAAATGGATATGTGGAAGTTTCATGAATAGGTATTTCAATTAGTTAATGCATTTGATTTGTGAGTTGAGAAAAATCATGATTTATTTGCAAATGTTGGTTATTATAAATATTGTTTTCATTTTCAAGCTGGTGAAACTTTATGATTAACGTTTCTATAATCAACTATGTTTAGAAAATGCGCATGGTAAAATGCTATTGACATAATAATAGCATGTAGGTGTGAATTGATTTGCAATGGAATGATTAATCTGGGTAAAACTTCATTCACATTTCAGGTAGGGAATAGAACGCTTAGAAGAATATATTGAGTCCATGTACTTATCAGAGGAATATAATTTATTGATGGTTTAATTAACATCTTTGTTGGGGGCTTGTGATTGAAGCAATATAACATTAACAATTTGCTTTATCTGAAAGACTATTTCAATTCCCTTTTATAAGCATCTATAAGCAGAAACAATCCCTAAGCAGAAACCAATTTTGCTTTGCCACTAGAAAGAATATATTTGTAATCTGCTTGAAAGATTTTATAAGCATTGTTGGTTCCTCTGACACTGGAGTTTGTTGAGCTCAGAAACAATGATAACACTCAGAACTAAAAATACTCACAAGGCGTTGATGAAATCATGAGAGAATGTAGGGATTTAGGGAGGTTTGTAACCCCCTCAATCTAACAAGTTTTTTTTTACTTTAGATTTTAAGTGACGTCCCGTGCCACATACAAGGACCGAAATTGGAGACGGAAAACTATAGGAGAAGCAATGTTTGAAGAAAAATTTTAGAAGTATTAAAACAGAAAGTTGAGATATTTATAAGGACCACAAAACTTATTAAACCCTTAATTTTACAGTTAAAGATTAAAAAAAAAGTTATGTGAAACAAACTTTGAGTGTATGGGTTTAAAAAGTGAGTTTGATTAATAGAGAAAGTTATGAATAATAGTGATAAAGAGAAGGACATAAATATAACATTTGTTGATTCAACAACATGATTCAGAGTTCAACACATACCACTAATTAGGGTCTACTCATTAAATTGAAAAAGATAAAATAAGAAAATAAAATAATAATATGAATATTCATTCATATCATGAAAAAACACAAATACACTTATAATTTTACCTCAACAAATTTAAATAGTAATGATCCAAAGTTTCTTAAAGGATTTCAAATAACTAATGGGTAAATACCTTCATAGAGGAAATCATATAAACCCTAAAATAATAAAAAAAATATCATTATTAAGAGACGAAGTTTTTCACAAAAGCAAACACAGAAGCGTCATTGATATCATTTATATATGTTAAAATTAAATGATTTTTTGTGAATGATTGAAGGTATACTACCAAAAATTTTGTGATAGTTAGATAAATTGTCCATATATATATATATATATATATATATATATATATATATATATATATATATATATATATATATATATATATATATATATATATATATATATATATATATATATATATAAGTAAGAGGACATTTTAAATAAGAGAAAGGAGGACTTAATCGTTGCCTTTAGATTGGATATTTGGTCTTGATGAACATTTATTGTCTATGATTGCACATGATTTTATCAAGACCAACTATCCAATCTAATGGCTAGGATTAAGTCCTCATATCTCCTATTTAAAATGCCTTCCTACTTGATACATCACACACACACACACACACACATATATATATATATATATATATATATATATATATATATATATATATATATATATATATATATATATATGGGATATATCAAGTAGGAGGAATTTTTAAATAAGAGATAAGAGGATTCAATGGTAATCATTAGATTAATCAAGAGAGAGAATTAAATTATTTATTAAAATATTAATATAATTATTATTTCTCTCTCTTGATTAATCTAATGGTTAGCATTAAATCCTCTTATCTCTTATTTAAAAACCCTTCTACTTGATACATTCCCTATATATATATATATATATATATATATATATATATATATATATATATATATATATATATATATATATATATATATATATATAAATATATAAAATATATATATATATATATATATATATATATATATATATATATAAATATATATATATATATGGGACCTATCAAATGAGAACTTTGACTATAATGAGAACTGAGAACTTCTAATAATAACCATTGGATTTGAATTAATGGCTCATATTTACCACATTTGTTAAAATATTTAATTAATATTTAACTGAACAAGATATTTATGAAATATGTATTTAAAATATGAAGTAAATCTGAGACATTAATTCAAATCTAATAGTTATTATTAAAAGTTCTCAGTTCTTATTATAACAAAAGTTCTCATTTGATACATACACATATATATATTAGCAAGTTAGTTTTGAATTTGTTTATATTATTCAAATTTGATGATCAAATCAATGATGGACAATTTGTAAATATTCTATTTTCAAATACACATTAGTAATGATGAGAGTTTTTAAATAAAAGATAAAGTTACCTTTTATATAGATTTTACAAATGGTGGAGTGTGTTTTTCGTTTGCCTTCTATTTTTATAAACTCTAAATTATTTAATTATAAAATAGCAAGTAAATTTATGAAAAAAAATTAATTACTATATTTAATAAAGAAATTACTCTCTCCAACTCAAATGTATCTTTAAATCTTAACAAATTATATATATAATTCGTTAAGATTTTATAATTTAGAGTAATTTTTAGGCGTTGAGTTGGAGATATTAGTTGGATATTGAATATAGTAATTGACTAATTATAAAATAAATAATGTGTATTTTTAAAATCTATATAAAAGGTAAGCTTTTTCTACTCTTCCACAAGAAAAGAAAGAAAATCTAATCATTAGTAATGAGTATTTGAATATAATATTTACAAATTGTCCACAATTGATTTGATCATCAGATTTGAAAAATTTAAACAAATTCAAAACTAAGGTTGTTGTTCTTTATTGAGATAAGGTTCAAAATATTTTGAGTTTATTATATTGAAAAGTAACATTGTTGTATTACTATTGTGCAGTTGTTTTGAGAGGAAGAAATGGAGAAAAGTAGAATATTTTTGGTGGTGCTTATGTTGTTGCAGTGTTGGGTAGCTATGGCAGATACTGAATATTTGAAATACAAAGATCCAAAGCAACCATTGAATACTAGAATTAAGGATCTTATTGGTAGAATGACTTTGGAAGAGAAAATCGGTCAAATGCTTCAAATTGAGCGCACGGTTGCTTCTGCTGATATAGTGAACAAGTATTACATTGGTAAGTTTTTGTTAATAATATGATTATTCATTGTGAATCTCAACTACGATGCGAAGGTTTATGATATTTAACCGCGTGAAAAATTACTTCAGGGAGTCTTCTGAGTGCCGGCGGAAGTGTTCCTAAGGTGAATGCAACTGCAAATGATTGGGTTGATATGGTGAATAAGTTTCAAAAAGGTGCATTGTCGACTAGGCTTGGAATTCCAATAATATATGGAGTTGATGTTGTTCATGGTCATAACAATGTTTATAATGCTACTATTTTTCCTCACAATATCGGTCTAGGGGCTACAAGGTAAATAAATAACCATTATACATATATTTATTGTTGTTCCATAATGGAACCAAAGTTATCGGTAAATGAGGAGTTAGAGCTTGATGCAGTCTGATTTTGAGCTATTGATGTGATGGAAAAGGAGCTGACTTGCAATATTAGCACTTCGACGATATTGGGCCTTAGCCTATTAGGTCTTGTAGGCCGCCCAGAACAATTGTGTTTTGTTATGTTTCTTTGTATCGATGATTTTAGTTTATTTGAATCTACTGGGATCCTCAACTAGTGAAGAAGATTGGTGATGCAACTGCTCTTGAAACAAGAGCGGCCAGAGTTTCATATCTTTTCGCTCCTAGCATCACGATAATTAAGATAATCAAATTACATATATGTCAATCGCACATTACAAAAGATAGTCGTTTGTTCAAATTCTTCTACGTTGTAATGTGGTTATTACCACTATTTGACAATATTGTTCTATCTTATAAGGGTTGTCTTTGAGGGTGTGTAAAATAGTGCCCCTAATTATTTCGTCACATTTAAGTTGTGATTAACCAACACCGGGTGTTAGAAAACTTAGGACGGTCTTGCTTATAAAGTATATGTTTGTATAGGTTTTTAGAGATCCAAGATGGGGTAGATGTTTTGAAAGTTATAGTGAAGATCATAAAATTGTTCAAGCTATGACCGAGATCATTCTAGGATTGCAAGGTGATATCCCTCCACATTCACGCAAGGGTGTTCCATATGTTGCTGGAAACAAGAAAGTAGAAGCTTGTGCAAAACACTATGTTGGTGATGGTGGAACGACAAAAGGAATCAATGAGAATAACACAGTTATAACAAGACATGAATTGCTTAGCATTCACATGCCAGCTTACTATGACTTAATTATTAAGGGTGTCTCAAACATCATGGTTTCTTACCCAAGCTTGAATGGACAAAAAATGCATACTAATTATGATTTAATCACAAGATTTCTCAAGAACACGCTCCGTTTTAAAGTAACACTTTACTTCATAAATCTCTCATTTCACATATCAAATATTGGTGTTTATCAGTATATGTATGCTTAAGAATTTGTTTTTATATTTTGTAGGGTTTTGTCATATCAGATTTTTTTGGAATTGACAAGATAACTTCACCTCCTCATGCTAACTACACACATTCAATTGAAGTCGGAGTAAATGCCGGTATTGACATGGTAAACTATGTTTTTTTTCAATTTTGCTGAGTAGTATTTTTATAGTTAGGTATCAAAATTATCTTTCTGAAAGCTTCGTGTACGCCCCTAGGACTGACTAATCTCAGGTACACCAATTTTATCATCCATTTACTGAGGTCTCTTTTAAAGCCAGAGCAAAAGTTCGGTATGAACTTACCCAACACATGAGTCGTCAAGATACAGGGGCATGTTGCTTATGATGGCACGAATCTCAGAAATTTCCCCCGACAGATAAAGCTGCTGAGACGTCTCATACGCCTGACTCAGTCAATCAAAAGCTTGTATATACAAGGGGCATGACATGTTATTATCTCATTCATCTGGGGCAATCAAGTCAAGATTTAGAGAATCTCTTAAAGGCACTAAACAGTCAGAGAGGCAAGCCTATCACTCGGGGCATGTTGCATTAGTCACAAATCTCAGCAAAAGCTATTTAGCTACTAGCAGCAAGATCAGTATCTCATTCGAAGTTCTAATTCCAGTACTCTCAAGAATCAAGTATATCAGGTTACCGACTCCAGGGGAAGATAGACTTCCCCATGCAAAGGGCCACATATGGTTAAGAAAATGTTTTCCAACAGCAAGTGGCATGGGGGCAATGAAAATTCAAATCTCAAGGAGTCTTACCCACAAAGTTATTTTCACAATAATATCCCCACAGAGTAATCCTCGAGGAGTTATCTTTAAGTAATCTCTTCCCAACAGAGACTTGGCTCCCCAACACTACAAGCTCTCTGATACAATCTTCTTCTCCAACAGGGTTTATTCAAACTCACTGTTCCCGATAAAGTTGGCACTCATAGTGGAAACTTGGTCAGTTATCCATCTCTCTTATCCAAATCACTCAAGCCACTTTCATCCCCAAGCGGTAATAAAAATCCCCAGCTGGATATCCTCGAACGGAAGATAGGAATTCTCAACACAATCACCTTGTCATCATCTCCAGCAACATACAGAGATTTATTTTCTCAACCAGCAATTGCTATACAAAATGCTTCGACTATATAGTCCATCCATGCATCATTTACAATACATACATAACATACATCATTCTCGTTTATTTCGAGAATCTCATTCACATTACATACATAACATACATCATTCTCGTTAATTTCGAGAACCTCATTACACAATACATACATCATGACAGTGCATAAAACTAATTTTTCCTTTTCAGGTCATCTCTCAATCAAAAGAACTTTTAGTGCAAAAACGATCATACCAACGACTTAATGTTGGCACTCATTCAAGACAAATACATTTCTAATGCTTCATTCTGGGTCTTTCTTCAGAGATAATTCAGAAAAAAAAATCAAATAGCTTCTCATCCTTTTAAGGAACTTTTCTAGGTTAGTCTTATTTAAGACGTATCATAACCTTTCTAGGTAGTCTTTTCTAAGACGTTTCTTATCCTTTCTAGGAACCTTTCTAGGTAGTCTTTTTTAAGACATATCATATCCTTTCTAGGAACCTTTCTAGGTAGTCTTGTTTAAGACATTTATCATCCTTTCTAGGAGCCTTTCTAGGTCATTCTTGTTTAAGACATATCATATCCTTTCTAGGAGCCTTTCTAGGTTAGTCTTGTTTAAGACATATCATATCCTTTCTAGGAACCTTTCTAGGTAGTCTTATTTAAGGCATTTATCATCCTTTCTAGGAGCCTTTCTAGGTAAGTCTTGTTTAAGACGTATCATATCCTTTCTAGGAGCCTTTCTAGGTCAGTCTTGTTTAAGACATATCATATCCTTTCTAGGAGCCTTTCTAGGTTAGTCTTGTTTAAGACATATCATATCATTTCTAGGAGCCTTTCTAGGTTAGTCTTGTTTAAGACATATCATACCTTTCTAGGTTAGTCTTGTTTAAGACGTATCATAGTCTTTCTAGGTAGTCTTCTCTAAGATATATCTCCCCTTTTTTAGGTAATCTTCCTTAACATATTTATCCAATCTTTTCTAAGACATCTCTTGCCTTTTCAAGGAGCTTCTCAATTAATATTCTACAAGACACTTCTTCCCGAGCTTTGTTCAAAGCCTAATCTCCTTTACATCAGTCAATGATCTATCCTATTCAGGAACCTCTCCAGGTAGTCTTCCGTAAGACATTACTTCATCTCTCCTTCAGATACAATCAATGCATACGATCCAGCCTAAAAAACGCCTGCTTTAGACAAACATCTTGTTGAACATCTGGATGGCATCTTTAAGCCCATCTCCAGTACTTCTTCCTGCACCGGCGAGTGCAAATTTTGTGGTACTCAAGTGTTCAATCATCTTCCACCTTCAGATCCCGAGTACACCGATCTATATCATCAGGTTTAAGAAGATTGAACAGGGGCAGCTGTCATACCCCAAAATTTGCCCACACTTTTTAGTGACAAAAATTTTCAAAATTATTTTCAAAATTGGGTTTTATAAAATTTCGAGTTCATTTACATTGACATCCTGAATTTTATAAATATTCGATTTAAATTCTATTTTAAAATATAGTAGTTTACTCTTAAATTGCTCATATTTTAATAAATAGAAAATGTTGACCGATGCTTCATATACTTTCAATTGGCTTTTTATTTCAAATAAATAACATAGCTCAGTTGGTTAGAAAGTAAGGCTTACATACAAAAGGTTGTTGCACCCCAAAATTTGCCCATCATAATTTATATCTAATTGGCTTATGCTTTCCATTCATATGCATACCATCCATCCATTAAATCATCTAACTCATGAATCATTAATCAATAATCTAGCACGGGATCAAGGACTTTAAAGAGTTAGGGTTTACTATTGTTTTGAGGCTCTCATCTCCATTTAAGGTTGATTCAAATTATTTCTATATCTATCATGGTTGGAAGTCTAAATTTGATTTATGAGTTTCTTCATCAAATTGTGGGATGTCATATCTAGATTTAACTTGAGTTTGTGTAGAGCTAATGAATCATTTCAAGAACAAGGCATCACCTCTTCTAATATATGGATTTGGATATACAAGTTTGAGCTAAATTGATGAATGGAAGTGAATTAGAGGTCCATTAAAATTGCTAGAGGATCAGAGTTTAGTCATCAGAGATATTCGTGCAAGCATCTATTCAAATGCTATTTCAATTTCCTTTCCATTGTTCATTCAAAATTCACATATCAAGTTACATCTATTATTCCACATCCAATCTCATCATTATCCAAATATCATTGAAAGGCTACGTCACTTAAAATATAAAAGTGGAAGCTAGAAAGTGGAATGTTGTGCAAGTTCTGTTTTGATATCATTTCATTACAACATGGAACACAAAATGAGACATTACACACATTACAAAAAGGAAAAATTCATCCCACAGCATAAGGCTCTGTTTCAGTAGCACATTTGCATAACCAATCACCCATCAAAGTAAACCGAATCAGTTCACTCTCTGATAAACTCGGAAGGCATCTAGTCCTCACTTATTCTTCAGGTTCCTTCTTTCGGATTAACCTTGAAGCAAATGGTGAATCCATGGAGAATTTATGTGAAGCTTTCTATACTCATGGGGTCACACGGTTTAACAAAAGGTCCTTTGGATTTTGATAAATAAACCCGTACATTAACCAAACAGCAGCGACATATCAGCTCTGCACAGCTCACAAGTCAGTCCAACAATTCACAATCCTGCACAAAACAGATTCAAGAAAATCATCAAAGAAAACCAGTTCACACATCTAAACAAAATTATTCATATCCATTAACTATTAACCTATTTCTAAACCTCTCCCTAACCGTTTTCTAACTAACTTCTAACAGAATTATAACAACCTAGAAAGTCTCTAACAGATTGATAACCGATTTCTAAACTACAATAACCAACTCAATCTCTCACCCTTAAGATCATAACAGAAACCTCTCAATCCAAGGGCTCACAATGACTCTCCTCTAACCGAATTCTAACTTCCTAACAGAATGAGGATCTAACAGAAAAGTCAGAGGACCTTCAGCCTCCCTCTCTATTCATCATTCACCCTTCACTCTCATCTTCAACCCTCCACCACTTCACGTTTTTTTCTTCTCTTCCGGAACCACTCTGTTTCCACTCTCTCACCATTTCATCACCAGCTCCACAACCCTTCTTGATTGACCTTCTTCTTCACCTCTGAACCATCACTCTCTCTTCATCTCTGAGCCACTCTCAATCCTCTCCAATGACATTCTTCAATCTTCTTCAATCATCTTCAATCACCAAGGAAAATTCAGGAAAAAAAAAAGAAGAGAAAATCGGATAACAGAAGAAGAAAATCGATTGGGACTAACCTTATAACAGAAGAACCTTCATATTTTTTTCTCTGATTCGATCTGCAACATCTTCGTCATCACCATAACTCCTTCAAACGCATCCGTATCAACCTCCACACTTCAAACCTCTTGATTTCGATTCATCGCACATCTTCATCAATCACCAGAATCGTTCATCATCTTCATGAGTCATCATCATCTTCATTAACGTTTCAATCATCAATCCTCCAAATTCGCCAGAAGAGTCTTCTTTCATCTCCACCGTGAACAACGACATCATCTTCGCGTTACTCTTCACAAACTTCGACGCTGAACATCACTACTCGCAACATCGTTGAATCATCATCTTCATCTTGATCTTTCCTTCAACATCACCGCCAAACGCACAAAGAAATCAAGAAGAATAAGAGGGAGTCTTCGCCGTTTTGCTTCGATCGGAGGGGGAGGCATCGGTGCCGTTTTGCTTCGATCGGAGGGGAAAGTTTCTTCGCCGTTTCTGTTTGAGAGAAGGGGAAAGTTTCTTCATGAAGAATCCCAAAGGTCACACCGAACCCTAATCCCTTTTGATTTTCCTGATTGAATTAATACATTAATTTGCATAAAGTTTTTAATTAAGTATAACTAGGTCTGAGTATTATGTGAATGATTAATAATAGAAATAAAATAAAATTCTGGTAATTAATTGTTAATTAGGGATAATTGGATTAACATAAATCATAGTGGACCAAACAAAAATCCATCTTGGGCCATGTTCATTCTACACCCCCTGAGGCCCGGTGCTACACGTTTTTGGCAAACAAAGTCTCTACAAAAAAGGCCTTCTGGGCCAACCATTGGGCCCTACTCCCCTGCTATTCAAACCACCATCTTCATTTCACACCTCCCTGACTCTATTGTTTAATTAACAAATTTAGATTTTAATTAGTTTTTTTGTTATTTCTTTTAGTAATAAAAATGCTGATTTTTCTCCTATATTCTTAGACATTAGTACTAATTTTTGACATAGAAAATAATCACTAAAAATATTAGTTTTTAGGCTATTTGTTTTTTAGTCTTTTTACTTGACTTGTAATTCAATTTCTCTCATAAAAAATCAACATAAAAATAATAGTACTTTTAATTCACTTTTGTGCTATATTTTGACTTATTCTATTTCATGCTCTTGTACTATTTTCATGTATCATACTTGTTGACTTCTAATTGTGATCTTTATTTTCATATTCTTTTATTCCTAACCTTAGGTAGAAACCATGATAACATTAGGTAGAAATTCCCTTCATACTTAGGCTAGTTTTTTTTCCTTTTCAACTTTAAATCATCTAACAAATACTTGAATAAACTCCCATAAAAAATACCAAGAAAACTCATAAAAAATGACTAATAAATACTTTGACTAATAAAAAGGGAATGGAAGCTTGTAACTTCTCTTGCTTAAGGGATGTTCGAGTGCTTGGAGCTCCCTTGCTTAAGGGTCCCATTCAGGCGTAAGTTCCCAACTTCTAAAAAACACCAACCAAAGAGTAACTCGAGTTTCCCTTGCTTAAGGGATTTCCTCGAAACGCTCAAACTCTCTTCTCTCTCTTGCCTCCGAGGCATTCTTTCTCTTGCCTTCAGGGCATTCTTTCTCCTATTCGGACACGTTATTTCCGCTCCATTCCCAGCTTAAGACTCCAGAGGTCGAGCAGCGGAGTGCGAATGTAACTTCGTCCACTAAATAACACAAAAACAAACAAAAACTAAAGAGCCGAACTACGGCGCTCTGATTCCTGAAAAGGATACGTAGGCATTAGGTCGCGGGGCCTAAGCGAGCACAACTATTTAAAAACCTTTTTTCCCCGTGTTTCTTTTCTTTCATTTGCATGCATTCCCTTAGTAATTAAGCTTTAGATTTATACACCCTTTAGATAGCAACAAACATAGGTGGATACCATCGAGTACGATGGGCGCGAGGGGTGCTAGTACCTTCCTCTTGCGTAACCGACTCCCGTACCCTATCTCTGGTCGCAAGACCTTCTCTTATCCTTATTCTAGGTTTTCTGATATTCCTTTCCCTTATGGGATAAATATATTGGTGGCGACTCTGTTCATTTTCGCGAGCGTGCGATAGCTGGCGACTCTGCTGGGGATGTTGCTAGACCTATTGCGGGTCCATTCTTAGCGAGTCGATCCTAGCCTGCGTTTGTTTGATTATTTACTGGGTGTTTACTTGTTTTATGTCTATACCTTGTATATATGTTTGCATGCTTATTCTTTGCCTGCATATCATGTTTATTTCTGTTTGCACATCATGCATATGGATTATATTTTGTGTTCCCTGGGGTCTTCTGTTCTGTTTTGCAGGTGGGGGGGTTTGTATGAGGTAAAAGGCCCACTACCCAGGCCAGTGACATATAGGATTAGCGTGGACGCTCATGTTGACTCCCGTAGCGCTTGCTATGATTGAGCTTGACATGAGGTACCACAACTGGGCGAGGTTCTTTCATGGAACATTGTGTCTGGCACGCTTGTTGCCTCAAACACTTTGTACCCCATGGGAACTGTAAACCCTGGTGACCATTAGGGACCACTTGTCCGTGTCTAGACTACATACCCGTGAGATTGGGGTGGGACAGGAAACTTGACCTCCATCATACCCGGATTTCTGCTATTCAATAAAAGATGTCAAACCTTTGATCCTGGGACATTTGACTTATACAGAAGTTCTACATCAGTTATATATCAGAATCAACGTCGAACCTCTGAATCTGGAGGTTCGACCACCTTTGACTTATGCACAAGCTATTTATCCAGAAAGCAACGTCGAATCTCTGAATCTGGAGGATGCGACCATATCTTATTGCCATGAGAAGCTGTTATCTAAGAAGCCTTAATCCTTGATCCTGATTTATGCTGCATTTGCATTAACATTTTGCATTCATGCATGTGCATCCATGGTTACCAAGGCTCTTACCTTCTTCCTCTCCATCGGATCAGTCAAGACAATTCCTCCACACCGATATCTGACAAGACAACAGACAAAGAATCATGGGGGATTATAAACAAGATCAAGTCACTATCAAAGAACCCCATGCCACCTTACAATGGAGCTTCCACCAGTGGACCATGAAGACTTTATGTTTGTCAGAGGACATTCCATTTGCATTAGAATAAGGCCAAGCTTGCCATTGTATAGATTTCTTTAGTATTTTCAATTGTATTACTTTTGTTGTTATCAAGTACTTCTCAATGTAAGAAACTCATTCTGTTTGAATAAATAAAAATAATGCAATATACATGTTTTTCTCAAATCATTTCATCTTTGTCATTATGTTCATTGATATTCAACTCATTTGTCTTAAGCAACTAAAAAAGGAGAATGATGAAAATCAAAAAACACATGAATCACTAACTGTATGCTTTTGGAACAAAGATCCTGCTGATGATGTACAGGCATTGTTTCAATTCCGAAACACTGGAGTTATAAGGGAGTGAAACCTTCGTTAACCCCTTTGAGCCTAAGGAGTAGTAGTTCTTTTCAAAAAATACAAAACCCTCAATCTTAACCAGGGGCAGGGTAGACTTCAGTTAGTGCGACCGAGCGCTCAACTTTCAGGTATTCCATCAGAGGATCAATCATATCTCAGATCTCACGACAAAAAAAGAAGAGCACAATCCACAATGGATGTCTCCCATTCACTGAGAAGAAGGCAGTCACAACCTTTTCATCAAGCCAATCACAAAAGTCATGCAACTTGTTCCCAAACGAGACAAAAAGAATGAAAAGAAAGTTATGAATCATGATAAAAAAAAGAAACAATAGCCCGCTAAGTCAAAAGAAAAAGAAAAGCTTTGAAGCAATTGACTTAGGCAAAAATTAGGGCATATCCCGCTGGACAACGAAAACCAAAATCAAAAGAAACTTTCTGTCCAGGCAAAAGTTAGGGAAAGCAAAAGACAAAGCAAAAGAAAAATCCTCCAAGGGGCAAGTTGTTGTGACCATCAACAAAAGCACCAAAGGGTGACTACCACCTCCTTCAAAGCCATAAAGGATCCTCATCCATCACAATCCTTCCTGAAAGGTGAATACTCGTGTTGAACTAACTGAACGTAGGACTGGAGAACATCACGAAGAAGGGGTGGGTTAAGTAGAATTTGAGCCTTTATCCTTTGTTTCTTAAACCGTGAACCCGACCACGTTACAACCCTAAAAAGTCCTAATTGAAGCCGGGTTCGTTCCGAAAGCATACAAATCGTACAATCATGTCAAACTGACTCCTAATGTTGCTGTGTCACTTGTGTTAGTATCAATACAACGTTTTGACAAATAAAAAAAAACTTTTCTTTTGAGATTAACATGTGCATTGCATTCTCACTATCTTGTTCAAAACAAAATTGTTTCTAACCTGAAAGAAAGTACTTGATACCAAGGAAAGTTCAACATCGAGATTCTATCGAGTAGTCTTACAAAGGCAAAGTTTGGGCATCCAGAAGACAAATATCTAAAGAATCCATTAAGTGGAAGGTTTCCTTTCAATCTGGGGCATTCATTCCATGATCAACACTGGGGCAGACCATTGCAAATCTCCATGATTCAAGCATTATCAAAGTCCTGCATCAAAAGATCATACAAGCTGGGGCAAGCTAGTAACAAGTCATTTCTTCATCTTCAATCAAGTGTCAGATATCAAGATAGGTGCCGAGGAGTCAAGCCAAACACCTTCATAAGTTCCTTCACAAGTTCTATCCTTCAAGCAATAACCTCTCCACAAGGACATCCTCCATCCATCCCTCGTATCTTGGAAATAATCATCCATTCATAATCACACATGCATCATGCTTATCATTGCATTCTCATTGGCATCTCTCCCAATAATCCAATCATCAACAAAGCTGGGGCATCCACCCTATCTTGAATCAAGCAGAGTTCAGAACTCCATCTAATCTACATCATCAAAGCAGAAACCCTGAACATCCAATCAGTACACTGCATATAGCAATCATTGCATAGCATCTCCAGAAGTGCATAAAATAAATCAAACATTTGCATATGAAGCATAAGCCAAGTTACTCATCAGAGGAGATCTCTACAAGCAATCAATTGATATTCCACTGGGTCACTCAGAGTTACCGTTGTGGTGTCATCTCCCAAAGACAGTCATGTTCATCTTTCTTCAATCCAGAGTTGATGTTTTTGTGTTCAACCCAGAGTTGATTTTCCCTTCATCTCTTAACTCCGAGTTAATTATCCCTTCCCTCTCACCCAGAGTTGATGGATGTATTTTCTTAGTTCCTCTCTCAACCCAGAGTTGAAGATTACCTTTTCTTTCATTCAACCCAGAGTTGATCTTTTTTCTTATTCCCCTCTCAACTCAGAGTTGAAGGTTATCTTTTCTTTTATTCAACCCAGAGTTGATCTTTTTCCTCTTTACCCTCTCAACCCAGAGTTGATGATTATTCTTTATCTCTTATTTCCCTCTCACCCAGAGTTGATGGATATCTTTTTCTTCTTCTATTCAACCCAGAGTTGATCTTCTTTTCTTCTTCCCACTCAACCCAGAGTTGATGGTTAATTGTTCATCTTTTCCTCTTTCAACCCAGAGTTGAATTACTTTCTCTCAACCCAGGGTTGATCTTCTTTCTTTCTCTCAACCCAGAGTTGATCTCCTTTCTTTCTTTCTCGACCCAGAGTTGACCTCCCTTTCTTCTTCAACCCGGAGTTGATTCCCTTGCTCAACCCATAGTTGATGCCTATATCTCATCCCATTAACATTGATTTCATTTTCCATCCTCAATCCAGAATTGATGTTTACCTCCTATTCAACCCAGAGTTGACTTTCATTTATTCTTCAACCCAGAGTTGACCCACTTGTCTTCTTCAACCCAGAGTTGACTTTTGTTTCATTTCCAACCCAGAGTTGACCTTTCTTACTCAACCCCTAGTTGATACATCTTTCCCCAGTGGACTTAATATCATATCTCACTTTTCTTCAGGCAAATTTTCAGGTTCACTTGGTATTTAATCTTCTTCCACCTTGAATGCTCGAAAGGCTAGCGCCAATCTCTCCTTCAAGTTTAAGACGATTAAATAGGGGCAGCTGTTGCACCCCAAAATTTGCCCATCATGATTTATATCTAATTGGCTTATGCTTTCCATTCATATGCATACCATCCATCCATTAAATCATCTAACTCATGAATCATTAATAAATAATCTAGCACGGGATCAAGGACTTTAAAGAGTAAGGGTTTACTATTGTTTTGAGGCTCTCATCTCCATTTAAGGTTGATTCAAATTATTTCTATATCTATCATGGTTGGAAGTCTAAATTTGATTTATGAGTTTCTTCATCAAATTGTGGGATGTCATATCTAGATTTAACTTGAGTTTGTGTAGAGCTAATGAATCATTTCAAGAACAAGGCATCACCTCTTCTAATATATGGATTTGGATATACAAGTTTGAGCTAAATTGATGAATAGAAGTGAATTAGAGGTCCATTAAAATTGCTAGAGGATCGGAGTTTAGTCATCAGAGATATTCGTGCAAGCATCTATTCAAATGCTATTTCAATTTCCTTTCCATTGTTAATTCAAAATTCACATATCAAGTTACATCTATTATTCCACATTCAATCTCATCATTATCCAAATATCATTGAAAGGCTACGTCACTTAAAATATAAAAGTGGAAGCTAGAAAGTGGAATGTTGTGCAAGTTCTGTTTTGATATCATTTCATTACAACATGGAACACAAAATGAGACATTACACACATTACAAAAAGGAAAAATTCATCCCACAGCATAAGGCTCTGTTTCAGTAGCACATTTGCATAACCAATCACCCATCAAAGTAAACCGAAGCAGTTCACTCTCTGATAAACTCGGATGGCATCTAGTCCTCACTTATTCTTCAGGTTCCTTCTTTCGGATTAACCTTGAAGCAAATGGTGAATCCATGGAGAATTTATGTGAAGCTTTCTATACTCATGGGGTCACACGGTTTAACAAAAGGTCCTTTGGATTTTGATAAATAAACCCGTACATTAACCAAACAGCAGCGACATATCAGCTCTGCACAGCTCACAAGTCAGTCCAACAATTCACAATCCTGCACAAAACAGATTCAAGAAAATCATCAAAGAAAACCAGTTCACACATCTAAACAAAATTATTCATATCCATTAACTATTAACCTATTTCTAAACCTCTCCCTAACCGTTTTCTAACTAACTTCTAACAGAATTATAACAACCTAGAAAGTCTCTAACAGATTGATAACCGATTTCTAAACTACAATAACCAACTCAATCTCTCACCCTTAAGATCATAACAGAAACCTCTCAATCCAAGGGCTCACAATGACTCTCCTCTAACCGAATTCTAACTTCCTAACAGAATGAGGATCTAACAGAAAAGTCAGAGGAACTCACCTATATATGATCACCTTCTTCTGCAGCTTCAGCCTCCCTCTCTATTCATCATTCACCCTTCACTCTCATCTTCAACCCTCCACCACTTCACGTTTTTTTCTTCTCTTCCGGAACCACTCTGTTTCCACTCTCTCACCATTTCATCACCAGCTCCACAACCCTTCTTGATTGACCTTCTTCTTCACCTCTGAACCATCACTCTCTCTTCATCTCTGAGCCACTCTCAATCCTCTCCAATGACATTCTTCAATCTTCTTCAATCATCTTCAATCACCAAGGAAAATTCAGAAAAAAAAAAGAGAAGAGAAAATCGGATAACAGAAGAAGAAAATCGATTGGGACTAACCTTATAACAGAAGAACCTTCATATTTTTTCTCTGATTCGATCTGCAACATCTTCGTCATCACCATAACTCCTTCAAACGCATCCGTATCAACCTCCACACTTCAAACCTCTTGATTTCGATTCATCGCACATCTTCATCAATCACCAGAATCGTTCATCATCTTCATGAGTCATCATCATCTTCATTAACGTTTCAATCATCAATCCTCCAAATTCGCCAGAAGAGTCTTCTTTCATCTCCACCGTGAACAACGACATCATCTTCGCGTTACTCTTCACAAACTTCGACGCTGAACATCACTACTCGCAACATCGTTGAATCATCATCTTCATCTTGATCTTTCCTTCAACATCACCGCCAAACGCACAAAGAAATCAAGAAGAATAAGAGGGAGTCTTCGCCGTTTTGCTTCGATCGGAGGGGGAGGCATCGGTGCCGTTTTGCTTCGATCGGAGGGGAAAGTTTCTTCGCCGTTTCTGTTTGAGAGAAGGGGAAAGTTTCTTCATGAAGAATCCCAAAGGTCACACCGAACCCTAATCCCTTTTGATTTTCCTGATTGAATTAATACATTAATTTGCATAAAGTTTTTAATTAAGTATAACTAGGTCTGAGTATTATGTGAATGATTAATAATAGAAATAAAATAAAATTCTGGTAATTAATTGTTAATTAGGGATAATTGGATTAACATAAATCATAGTGGACCAAACAAAAATCCATCTTGGGCCATGTTCATTCTACACCCCCTGAGGCCCGGTGCTACACGTTTTTGGCAAACAAAGTCTCTACAAAAAAGGCCTTCTGGGCCAACCATTGGGCCCTACGCCCCTGCTATTCAAACCACCATCTTCATTTCACACCTCCCTGACTCTATTGTTTAATTAACAAATTTAGATTTTAATTAGTTTTTTTGTTATTTCTTTTAGTAATAAAAATGCTGATTTTTCTCCTATATTCTTAGACATTAGTACTATTTTCATGTATCCTACTTGTTGACTTCTAATTGTGATCTTTATTTTCATATTCTTTTATTTCTAACCTTAGGTAGAAACCATGATAACATTAGGTAGAAATTTCCTTCATACTTAGGCTAGTTTCTTTTCCTTTTCAACTTTAAATCATCTAACAAATACTTGAATAAACTCCCATAAAAAATACCAAGAAAACTCATAAAAAATGACTAATAAATACTTTGACTAATAAAAAGGGAATGGAAGCTTGTAACTTCTCTTGCTTAAGGGATGTTCGAGTGCTTGGAGCTCCCTTGCTTAAGGGTCCCATTCAGGCGTAAGTTCCCAACTTCTAAAAAACACCAACCAAAGAGTAACTCGAGTTTCCCTTGCTTAAGGGATTTCCTCGAAACGCTCAAACTCTCTTCTCTCTCTTGCCTCCGAGGCATTCTTTCTCTTGCCTTCAGGGCATTCTTTCTCCTAATCGGACACGTTATTTCCGCTCCATTCCCAGCTTAAGACTCCAGAGGTCGAGCAGCGGAGTGCAAATGTAACTTCGTCCACTAAAAAACACAAAAACAAACAAAAACTAAAGAGCCGAACTACGGCGCTCTGATTCCTGAAAAGGATACGTAGGCATTAGGTCGCGGGGCCTAAGCGAGCACAACTATTTAAAAACCTTTTTTCCCCGTGTTTCTTTTCTTTCATTTGCATGCATTCCCTTAGTAATTAAGCTTTAGATTTATACACCCTTTAGATAGCAACAAACATAGGTGGATACCATCGAGTACGATGGACGCGAGGGGTGCTAGTACCTTCCCCTTGCGTAACCGACTCCCGTACCCTATCTCTGGTCGCAAGACCTTCTCTTATCCTTATTCTAGGTTTTCTGATATTCCTTTCCCTTATGGGATAAATATATTGGTGGCGACTCTGTTCATGATTTTCGCGAGCGTGCGACAAAGGTCATGTGTTCAATTCTCGCTTCGTGCATTTCCACATTTTCCTGGACGCACTCATGTTAATGCTTTACTAACTGTGTGCATATTCTCTTAGATCTCGCCATATTTTTATAACAATTTAACATCAAACACATTTCAATTTTCTCTCTTTATTATTTGACAGAATCTCACATAATGTAGTTAAGTTGTTTTGCAGAAAAATAAGAAGAAGAATCGGAAGCCAACACCGACGCGAGAAGCCGAGCTCCCTCCGCTCACGATTGCACCGGCAGCCACAATCATCCATCACCGGAATCGCGTGAACCGCAACCACCACCATCATTGGCAGAGAACTACTCCTTCAATAACTCGTTTCATGGCATACGATCAAAATCGACACTGCAACCTACAAAGATCCATCAAACAAATTCTCAGCACCACCACAATGTTCATCCTCACATTACTGCGATGCCGATAGCCGCTTCGACCTTCCAACACGCACAAATCGGAGGTTCTTCGATTCGATACTCTTAAATTCCATATGTTTGGTTCACCTTTATTTGTTATCTTCATTTGTTGCTTCTGAACTTTCGATTGGATCTATTGTTGTTGTTTCTTGTACCGATGCCATATTGAATGTCTATGCGTGTTCGATTTTCATGGGTTTTATTTGTTTTAGCTGGGAAAGAGAGGTGTGAAGTTTTGGTTTTGGTCATTCACGAAGGAGGATTGATTGTTTGAAGCGCGAGATGAGAGCAGAGAGAAAGAGTTGTGAGAGATTTATGGGAATTGAATAAAATGCAGAGGGAGGAATAGATAGAGAAAGTCGTGAGAAAGATGAGAGTGTGGGGGGTGTGGGGGGGGGATCCCTCATTGTTGTTTTTAGGTTTTTTTAGTATAACTTTTCCAGTTTGGGCTTAGTTGTCCTTTTCAGTCCAATTCTTTTCTTTTTCTACACCCATATTACCTGCGCTTGCACCCCTTTCTCCTGGGCTGAGTTGAAATTGATTCTGAGCCTGTTATCATGTTTGGGCCAGCGCCCAGTCTCTTATTTACACCCCTCTTGTTACTTTTATTTTAGTCTTATTTTAGTTTCTTTTGTTTGTTTTAGTTTTAATTCTTAATTGTTTAAATCTTTTTAACTTCATTTTAAAAAAATATAATACGTTGTTTAATTTCCAATTTCTTTTTAGATTTTAATGTGTTTATTTATAATTCTTTTTAGTTAATCGTCATGAATATTTGTTAGCGTTTTCACCTCATTTCTCATTATCATTTTATGAATATATCCGTACTAACATTTTTTTGTTGATTTCGAGGTACCACTTGATACTGAGGCCCTTGAGTTTCATGGACACTTATCATTTACAATTTTATTTAATTTCGTACATATTATTTCTTTATTTTTTTTTGGGTTTGTAATAGTTAATTAGGACTTTTACTTTCTCGCACATTTACTTTTCACACCTCTTATTATGTAACTGCCCCAAAGCCCTGTAATAGCGTAGGACATTTACCTTCCGCATTTTAATTTCCGTAAATACCAACTCCTTAGATGTATGGCTAATAGGATTGCATGAGAAGATTAAAATCAATCGTTAGATCACTTCTAAGTCCAAGACAAAAATAACTGAATGTAACACACCTCGCACTCACTCACCTCTAGGGTACGCCCCTCTTGGTTGCCTTACAAATAAAAATGGTCGTGTACCTCGAATATAGAGGTACCTAATAGCAAATGTCCCTCGATAAACAAAAATCATCAAAGATCATGGTCCCTCGATGACCCTCGATTTTGCCTACAAATACATGATCTAGTCCCTCGAGCTGTTACCTACGAAGTGATGATTGTCCCTTCGAATTTGCTAAAGGTACCTCTATTTGTTGCCTTCAACGACCTCCGATGACCCTTCGATTGTCTCGCGCATCCAATCAATAGGACTACCTACCCCAAATGGTAAGGATAGTCCTATCTCTCCTAGAAGAGTAAAAAGCATAGAAAAAGACTAACTTATGGTAGTGTTCTTAATATGCTTAGCTCAATTGAAAAAGCTTTTCGCACCTCTCTTTTCAAAGACTAAGGCTACGCTTTTAAGCTAAAGTCCTTACACTCCTTTTCAAAACAAACAAACAAACATGAGCTAAGAAAATTAAGAGCCCGTAGACAACAACAGATGAAAAGGGTGCTAACACCTTCCCTTTTCATAATCTACCCCCTGAGCCAGTTTTTTCTTAAAAGGTATTTTTCTGTTCTTTTTGTCCTTCCAAGATATTGGATAAAATAAAAGTCGGTGGCGACTCTTGCTCACCGCAACATTGCTTGCGAAAATAAAAGTTTGTTCTCCCACCGAGTTACAGCGACCTTCCAGCGGGCTTATAGAAACTCAAATTCAATAACCCAGCTTGAAACGCGCTAACTAAAATTAAAAATAGTAACTTTCAATTTTCGAAGCTCCGCTTAGCGAGCCTTCAATTTTTTTAAAACAAACAGCATCCGCTTAGCGGGCCAGGGGCCACTTAGCGGACATGCGATTTTGCAGAAAAAACCAGCAACTCAGAACTGCGAAAATCACATCCCACTACTCAAAATCACTTTCATTCATCATTAACCAGCAAATACAACTAGTATCCATCATTATTAAACAACATTCATCATCAAAATCATGTTTAAACACACAAATTCATAGAAATTAGTATAAACCCTAACATTTCTATATTTTCATGAAGTTGCAAAGATGAAGAGATAATCACAACACACACATTACCTAATCATATAATCTATAAGAAATTGGATTTTAACCCTTACCTCTAGTTCAAATCCACCCTCTTGATGAAAATCTACAAATCCCCTCTTTGTTCTTCTCTTGCCTCTTTCTCTTCTTTCTATCTTTTCTCTTTTCTAAATCTAGGTTATCTCACAAAATCCTCTATTAGCTCTAATTGTTATGTTGGGCTTAACCCACTCAACTATCCGTTCTAATTCATTTAGGCCCATTAGCTAATTTACTATATTTCTACCTTTTACTAAATTAACTCAATTAGCATAAAACACATAATTAAATAATTACCACTCAAACAATAATTAAATAAAACAAACAATTATCAAAACATCAAATAATTCTAATTAAATAAATATCTAATAAAAATAGGATGTTACACCTGCTCTGATGCTAATTGAAATTCTAGTACCCAAATATCAGACGTCGAATCAGATGTCACGACACTAATATCAAATCAGTCACAATAACAAGAACAATTATGTAAGTGAGGTAAACAACTAAAAGTAAATAACACAGATAATTGTTAACCCAGTTCGGTGCAACATCACATACTCTGGGGCAATCCAAGCCAGGAAGGAAATCAACTAAAATATTATTAATTTGAAGACTAAGTAAAAAATATCTGGTTTACAATATTCTCACCTAATCACTACTTATGATGCTTCTAACTAAGACACTCCAAGATATGAGACCCCTCCGACTTCCCTTCAATCAAACAATAGTGATAACAACTTCAATCACATAATAGAAGACAAACTTCCAAAACTCATAATCCACTCTTGCTTAAAAGCTTATGAGTGATTGACAAATTACAACTCAAACTCAGTCCAACTCTAATATCAAGGTGATAATAGAATGGCTCACAATAAACAAGGAACAAACTAAAACCCTAGAAACTCTTCAATAAACACGGACTAGTTGATACATTAGGTTTAGATTATTCTTTTAAACAGTCTTCCATAAAAATGGGCTTCGGCCTCTTTAATAAAATTGATGCAAATCCACAAACTGATTGCTACATGATTTATGCAGAAAAATTCTCCTTAAAATAAGGAACAAACATCACATGTTTCCTAAACTGTCTCAACATCATATTTTATGAAACAAGTGCACAACTGGAATAGAAACAGTTGTTCAAAAATTAATTATTCCTGTACTGCGAAAATATGTGAGATAAAATACTAGAGAATCTCACATTTAAATAAACCAAATCTTCCAAGAAGTAAAAACACAGTCTACTACAATGTCTAATCAACATGTCACGACATCTTCCTCAACATCTGGCTATGATACATGTTTTAACAAAATTTATGGCATTCATCAAATCATATACCTAACAATATATTTTACATAAAAGTTTCTTCAATAATGACCTTTATTTCTTGGTCAAGTGACTTAAATCTCAAAAGGATTTTGCCAACACATCGCATAAAAGTACCTACATGTTCCTCAAAATGCTCTCAGAAAAGCATCAATGATAGTGAACAATATTGTTCATAAATTCACATTCACCACCATTTTCCATCAACAATACCCATTTCATTCCATTCACCATATTTCTTAAAACGCTAACTCTAAAAGCCCTTCTCAATGGACTTAAATTACCACCTTTATGAACTTTCCACTTCAAACCTATATGTTCCCTCCAACAACGACTTTTTCTTTCCCTACAACTTCCATGAGTTCAGACATCTCCTTTAAGAAATCGCTAGAAAATCATATTCAATGCTAAACCAAATTAGTTCCTCAAAAAACATTTGTGGTCTAGGTACATCTTTCCCCACCGACATCGATGATTCTTGTGAATAAACTTTTAATGCAAGGAACAATGTTTTGAAGCTTGCGAACAAGATTGTGGATTAGTTTCATAGGGTTCAAAAGGTGCAAGATATGAAAGAAGGGGAAGACATGTTTTTCAAATTTAATAATGGGAAGGAAATGGTTGGTTATTTCAGTGATTAAGTGAATGGAAAGAAATAGAAATTTTTGTTTCATGTAGACACTCTTAGGAAGCTTCAGTATCATTATAACCTTGTGTTGACAACTCAAATCAACCTTTTGAACATGTTTGGTTGATTTTTTTTTTAAAATACTCTTTTTCTGGGATTGAGATGAATTTTATGGGTTTGAGATAAGTGTGATGATGAAGATGGTGAAGGAGAAGAGTGAAGAAGATGAAGTTATATAAAAAATATTATGCGATGACAATTTATAGTTATATTCAGTAGATTATTAATTTCCAACCGTCTGGTGTTTGTTTTTAAAGATCAAATTGTAAAAATTAAAAAAATAACAAAGTCTTTGGTGGACACTCAACAAAATTGTCTCTCCTAAGATAATTAAAGTTAAAAGTTAACAAAATTGACTAAGTTAGCTCATGGTATAATTTTTTAGGGAGTAAAACATAACACTTATTAAATAAACAACCAAGGTGAAATCTTAAATTAAGTTAAGGGACCACGACACTAATTAGGCTTTTAAGAAATATAGATGGTAGAAAATTGATAGTCTATTGAATGTAACAATGAGCTGTCAACACATAGTATTTTTTTATATAGCTCCATCTTTTTCCCTCTTCTCCATCATCATCTTCATCATCACATCATCAATATTTATCTCAAGTTCATAAAAAAGAACATAAGCAAATGAAAAATAATTATAATTTGCAATGAAAGAGATTATTATTTTAAAATATTGTCCCATCCAAATAAGTTAGTATATTTTTTACATAAATTTTCTTTAATAATGACTGTAATACGGTGGGAGAACTGACTTTAAAGAAATGTCGCGGTAAGCAAGAGTCGTCACCGACTTTTATTTTATCCAATTTATAGAAAGGATAAAAGAACAGAAAAAACCTTTTTGAAAGAGATTGAGTTCGGGGGGTAAATTATACAAAGGGAAAGTTTAAAGCACCCTTTGTATCCATGGTTATCCATGGGCTCTTAATTGCTTAGCTCCCTTTAAAATGTTTGAAAGTGTTAAGGACTTTAGCTTGTAAAATAAGCATAGCCTTTTTGAAGGTTTTTGAAAAAGGGAAATTTTGAATTTAAATCAGAGCAAGCAATTAGAAGAAATTACCATAAAATTAAAAGTTTCTGTTCTTTTAGCCTTTTCAGGGTTATCCATACCATAGGAGGGTAGGAAGTTCTTTTATTGGATGTAACGGGTCATCGAGGTTATCGTTCGCCATAAGACTGACCCTGCCATAAAGAGGGCAAGTAGTCTAAAGGAAGGATGAAATAGTCATTTTAGGCAACCAATGAGGATACCTCAGCAATCGAAAGGGACTATCATCATCATATCGTAGGCAACCTCGAGGGGCAAGATCATATAACCGGAGGCAACATCGAAGCGACTTATGATCTTCAGTGATGATAATGAACTGAGGGCAACATTTGCTGAGGCATCCTCGTATCCGAGGGACTTGACTATTTTTAAATTCACAAGGCAACATGCAACAAGGCAACAAGAGGAGTTACCATTAAAGGTGTGTGGGTGCACAATCACGTGGTTGATTCAGATATATTATCTTGTAGTTAATGATTCTAAATTCAATTCAAGGTTTTCACGCCCTAAATTACTAACCACACAATTAAGAATAAGGCAGAACAATAAAACCCTAATTAACTATTACAACCTGTGAGCAGTTACATAATAAGGCAAAAAACAATTTTGTGGGTAAACCACAAGAAATAATTAAGTAGATGACACCCTGCAACGATAAGGCAAAAAATAAACTCGTGGGCAAACCACAAAAAGATACGAAATATTGTAACCCTGCAAGGCAATCAGGCAATAATAATAAAAGGGTAAACAATAATTGGCAGGAAATAAATCAGGGTTAGAAAACAATTTAAAAATAAATTAGTGGCTAAAAAGGTTTAAGGGCAGGAACCCTAGACCTATAGTTAATGGACAACGTCTACCTAAGACTCCTATGGCTACTAGGGTTTCTAAAATAATCGAGGCTAGACAAACCCTAAAAATTAATTATTGGTTTTAACCTAATTAATTTTAAAAATTGACTAATCCTGATTAAATTATTTTATTAAACCCTAATTCATTTTTAAATCAAATTAATTAATTAATCCTAATTTATTCTAATTATTTAACCTAATTAAATTAATTAACCTAAATTAATCTAACTATTTAATTATTAACTAAATTAATCTAAATTAAAAAAAAAACAATTTTATTATTTTTAATGAAAAAGGTATTAAAAAAAGAGGTAATTAAAAAAGAATTAGTTTAAGAAAATTATAAAAGAAACAATTAACATTAACAACAACAAAAAATAAAAAAAAATAATTATATAAAAATACCTGGCGCCTGTGATCTGGTGTTACATATTCCTGAATGACCATGGTGCGCCTTGGGTTGTGATGCGTTGGATCTGAATCTGGAAGGATCTGAAGGCTGGTGGCTGGAGGCGCATGATGGTCTTTTGACAAGTGGTATGCATAGGATCTGTAGTTGGAAATTTGTGAAAAAATAATGTTGAGACATGGGATCGAACCCACACCCTTAGCTTCATCAACCAACGACCTTACCAACTCTAGCGTGTTTCGTATTTGATTACCATACGTATTCAAAGAATAATATATGATATACGGCCATTGATTAAAAACGCGCGCCAAGTTTGAATTGACCAACCACATGATGGCACGCACTCATCTTCCTCGCAGCAACCTGTAACTCAGACTTATATTTTGCTACGAATTAGCTGCGACTTTATTCGTAGCCGGTTCACCTGCAATTCGAAACAAGCTCATACACGCACAAAAATCACAATCAAGCCTATATTTGGACTCGTCTTGGTCACGTGAATCCAGTAGTACCATTATCGTTCCTTAATTCATCCTAATTCAAGAAGCCCTAAATCTAAGCTCTTAAACCCTAACATGGCATCTTGTTCATAAAGCCATATAAACGCAATTCAATTTCCAGAAACACGCATAACATCATATAAAACACAAATATGCAATTAATTCATGTAAATGATGCATGAATTATTGAGATCGAAGGTTTTTATAAAATGCAAACCGTGGGGTGTTATGCTCGTGTTCTTGATGCTTCGAGGCTTGGTGAGGATCTGAACAAGTTCAGTGATGCTCCAAGAATGTGTTGGGACCTTCAAAAATCTGTGAATCGATCTCAATCACCAAGAATGAATTTGATCTTTTCTTGAATTTTATGAGCTCGGATTAGGGTTCTTGGATGCTGCAAAACTTTGTGCTTAGGTCTGGAATGATTGTGTTCTTATAATAGAAGGATTTAGGGTAACAAAACTCAATCAAATCCCTTTGAATCTTGAATTGAAAGTTGATTGGAAATATGATTTTAAAGTTTCTATTCTTGAGCCAAATCCAATCTTTTCCAAACAATTAACTCTTGCACGAATTTGATAGTGAATATTGAATATTTACATGATTGATTATGATTGATATTAGAAACAAATCAAATCTTTTCAATTTTTTCCAAAATATTTGACTTAAATCCATGATTTTAATGAATAAAAATTCAAATAAAAATCAAATATCCATCATATTTTCGTGGCTTTCAGATTGGAGCTTTTAGATAACTTGTATATCAAGATTGGATCTTAAAAGATTGGTCTTCTTCGCAAAAAGATTCATTTTGGAGCCTTTTATTTCACATTTTTTCCTTTAAAATGGTCCAACTTTGACAAGGCATTTCTCCTTCAATTTTTAAGGTATGGAGGAGTTCTAGGACTTTTTGGAAACCTCATGATGTCCTCTACAAGCCACTTTGGAAGCTTTTTTTCATTTGAGGATTTTATCTTGATGATATGGGCTTTGACAAAAAACTGCTTTTGATTGACTTTCAAAAAGGACATGTAATGTTTTGGTCCATATCTCTCAAATAAAGCATTTCTAGCCTTGGCATGTGAGAGACAAATTTGTAGATAATTCAATTTCCTTCAAAATGAGATTTGGATGCAAACGTTCTGATGTTCCATGTGAAAGTTATGGCTGGTCGAATGTTCAGTTGACTTTAGGTCAAAAAAACCCTAATTTAGAAACTTTAGGTTTTGTTGATTTCTGAACTTTCCTTGATGAATCATGATCAATCCTTGATTAAATGATGAATTATACTTCAAAATAAGGGTTTTGACAAAAAATCAGGAATTTTGACTGTACTTTGACCACAGGTGACTTTTTGGGCAATTGACTGGGCAATCCTTGGAATTGAAGCATGAATTTTGTCATGGAGATAGTTTGAAACATCATAAGTCATCTGAAATCCATTGGGGACCTTGATTTATTAATTTTCTTCAGAGAAATCAAAACCCTAGTTTAGGAGGTCATTGTTTAGGAGAGTATGTCCTTAAGTCTTGAACCTTTGTCTGAGATTGAAAAGTGAAATGAGATGGGCAAATTTTGGGGTATGACAATGACCTATATTTCTCGGTCATGTGACTTAAATATCTAATGGATTTTGCATAGACATCGCATAAAATTACATATATGTTTCTCAAAATGCTCTCAGAGAAGCGTCATTGATATCATTTATATATGTTAAAATTAAATGATATTTTGTGATTGATTGTATATATACTACCAAACTTTTTGTGAAGGTATATATATGGAATGTATCAAGTAGGAGGACATTTTAAATAAGAGATAGGAGGACTTAATCCTTGCCATTAGATTGGATATTTGGTTTTGATGAACATTTATTGTCTATGATTGCACATGATTTTATCAAGACCAAGTATCCAATCTAATGGCTAGAATTAAGTCCTCCAATCTCCTATTTAAAATGTCCTCCTACTTGATACATCCCATATATATATATATATATATATATATATATATATATATATATATATATATAAGAAGGGATATATTTAATCCAAGAGTAAGTGTTCAACACTTACTCCAAATCTTAACCATTGATTTTCATTAATCTAACTGTTTTAATTGATCATTTAATTTAATTATTTTTGGAAATATTTTTTTATATAAAACATTAATTAAAGCTGTTGGATTAATGATAATCAATGGTTATGATTTGGAGTAAATGTTGAACACTTACTCTTGGAGTAAATATAACCCCTCTCTCTCTCTCTCTCTCTCTATATATATATATATATATATATATATATATATATATATGTATATATATATATATATATGTATATATATATATATATATATATATGTATATATATATATATGTATATATATATATATATATATGTATATACATATATATATATATATGTATATATATATATATATATATATATATGTATATACATATATATATATATATGTATATACATATATATATATATATATATACATATATATATATATATATATATATATATACATATATATATATATATATACATATATATATATATATACACATATATATATATACATATATATATATATATACACATATATATATATATATATATATATATATACATATATATATATATATATATATATATATATATATATATATATATATATATATATATATATATATATATATATATATATATAGACACACACACACACGTATATATTAGCAAGTTAGTTTTGAATTTGTTTATATTTTTCTAATTTGATGATCAAATCAATTATGGAAAATTTGTAAATATTCAATTTTCAAATACACATTAGTAATGATGAGATTTTTTTTTTTTGACAAAATGATGAGATTTTTTTAAATAGTAGATAAAGTTACTTTTTATATAGATTTTACAAATGGTGGAGTCTGTTTTTCGTTTGCCTTCTATTTTTATAAACTCTAAAGGCTAAATACCCTTTTTTGTCCCTTAAGTATACCCTTGGGTCCATTTTGGTCCCTCAACTCTAAAAAGTTCCAAACTGTTCCTTTAATTGTTCTAAAAGGTGCACGTTTATCCTTTCTGTCAAATAAGGTGTAACAGACGTTAAGTTATCCTACGTGGCATGTGATGTGGAAATGTTTATATGTTTTTTTTATTATATGTGTCTCTTCCCAAATTGGCTTCGTCCCCAAATTCACACGTGCTAGGGTTCACATTTGCTGAACCAAATCTCCTCTTCTTCCTCAACGAGTTCTTCTTCCCCAGTTTCTAGGGTTGATTAGGAAATGAAGTCTTCTTCCTCAACGAATTCTGGAGAATGTACATACGATTCTTATGTGAAGAAATTTGGGAGTGCAGAAGGGATATTGCGATGGAAACCTAAATGTGGATGTGGAGACATGGCTACTCTACGAAGAGCTTCAACTGTCACGAACTATGGGCGACAATTTTGGGGTTGTCGTAATTATAAGGTAAATTAACTTGTTTAGTCGCATTCCATCTCTTTGCTTTTGGTCTGATTTGAAATTATTGTTGAACGACATAGGGTTCAACACAACCTGGATGTGGCTACTTTCAATGGTTCTATGATGATGCTGAGGATGAAAAAGATCACTTTCTGAGGAATCAAAAGAGTAGGTTGGAGAAGCTTGAACATGATATTGATGCTGCAAAAATGGAGGTCGAGTGTTTAAAGAAGAAGATTACAGAAATGCAGAATCAATCGAAGAAGAGCATGAAGATAGAAAAATTTTGGAGGAGTCTGTTTTGTTTACTTTTAGTTGTTGTTGTTGTTAGGATGTTGTATGAAGGTCAACCAGTTTAACATAGGTTGATGTTAGTTCAGATGCTACACTTTGGGTTTGTGTTAAAAAAAGTTTGTAACAGCTGTATACATTATGAGTTTCCCATTTTTGGGTCAATTTCATTTAAAGGTTGATTTAAGTGTTTAAATTATGAGTTTCCCATTTTTGTTATGTTTACATCTCAAGCTTAATAACTGCAACAACCATAAGGTTTAACATAAGGATTGACATTGTTGCTTAACACCAACATAAGTTGTCAAAACACTAACAGTAGTTACATCAGTTTCATAACATAAAATATGCTAAATAATTAACATATGCTTGTTCAAAAAACTAACAGTAGTTGTCCAAAAAGATGCTACATAAAAGATGCTTAAGAGTGCTAATTCATAACATAACAGTAGTTGTTCAAAACATAAACTAAATTTTCCAGCTTGGGGTGGCTCTCTTGGTAGGAGTTGTCCTTCTTGTTGTTGGGCCTACAGCTGTTCTGGCTGCATTCAATCTTGTTGTAGGACCAGGTGGTATGAAAGGGGTAGCTGGCCTCCTGACCGGCAACTTCTTTGATTTTGAAGGGACTTTCTTGGACTTTGCTTGAGATGCTTGAGATGCTTGAGATGCTTGAGATGCTTGAGATGCTTGGGCAGTGACTGGCTGGGAAGCTTGATTAGGAAATGCTTGAGGTGTTGCTTGAGATGCTTGGGCAGTGACCGGCTGGGAAGCTTGGGCAGAAACTGATTGGGAAGCTTGAGTAGTTGAAGGAACCTTACATGTAAGCTTGTTGTGACCTGGTTTTTTACACCTGCTGCATGAAACAATAAATCCAGTCCTTCTCATTTTTCTATCAGACCCGTCAATTTCACCTTGCTCTAAATTCCTTCTCTTTTTAGGCCTTCCAGGCATTTTCCTATATTTTGGGGGCAGGACATCAGGGTACTCTGTTCTTACCCAAAGATTAGAGCCATTAACTGGAAAAATAACAGGTTTATAGACCTCTACATATCTTGACTTTCTATAATAATCAGGTATGTAGTCATCAACCTTATGATTCCTACTCTTCATGGCTGAAAGTGAATGCACACAAGGTAAGCCTGTCAGCTCCCATCTTCTGCATGAACAAACTCTATCCTTCAAGTTGACTGTGAACTTTTCTGCAGAATTTTCAAGATGCCTCACTTCAAAGATATGCTCATCATACATCCTAACAATACATACAATAATCAGAACTGTTCCACTGAGTTTAAAAACAATAAACAAAAATGTTCCACTGAGTTTAAATACAATACACAGAAATGTTCTAATGAGTTTAAATACAATACACAGAATAATGAGTTTAAATCTAATGAGTTTAAATCAGGGTTTGTGTATGAGTCTGTTTTCTCAATCTTCCTTCTAATGTTTGGTAGCACTTCTTCATCTGCTAGCCTTTCAAACCTCAACCTGTTTGTAGCCCACCTCTCCATCATATATGTTCTGATTTCCTCTACCATGGTTATCAATGGTTTGGACCTAGAATCCAATATGACACTATTGAAAGCCTCTGACATATTATTCAGAACAGCATCACACTTGTTATGTGTCTTGAAGTATGATCTACTCCAAAATCTTGGAGGGGTGCTCATCATGTGCTTGTAAGCTTCCACATTCACATCCTTCATTACCTTCATCTCCCTTTCCCAAGCCTGGTAATAAGTAGACTTGGCAGCTTTCCAGATAATTTCTTTAAGTTTTTTTCCAGGATACCTCTTCCTAAAGTTGTTGTATAAATGTCTGACACAAAATCTTTGTTCTACCCTAGGCAGAAGCTCTTCCATTGCAGGCAATAATCCCTATGCAAAGTGTATAAGAAAGGTGTATAAGCAAAATGTAAATGCAAAATGTAAATGCAAAATGTAAATGAATTATGAATCATACCTTTTGTTGATCACTAATAAATGTGTATGTCAGGCACTCTTCCTTTCCACCAAGGTCAGCAATAAGCAACTCCAAGAACCATGTCCAGCTATCCTTGTTTTCACTCTCCACCACTGCAAATGCTATGGGTAACATTTGATCATTTGGATCTCTACCAATGGCTGCAAGGATTTGACCTCCACAAAGTCCTTTCAAGAAACATCCATCAAGCCCAATGAAATACCTGCTTAATTTGAAACTTTCCTTACAAGCAGCAAAACAAATGTACAGCCTTCTGAAGTGAATCCTATGATCATCAGAACCTTCTTGAGCTGGTTGAACATTCAATTTCACAGTTGAACCTGGGTTTGCTCTTAACAACTCATGGCAGTAGTCATAAATCCTTGTATAGTCCCCAAGGAAAGATCCATCAACCATGTCTCTAGCTGCAAACCTAGCTCTTATAGCCTTTGTCTTGTTGACCCCCACATTCCACTTTTTTTGAACCTTTTCCTTTATGTCTTTCAACTTCATTCTAGGGTTGGTCTTAAGTGAATTTTGTATTCTTTTGCTCAACCATTTAGTCTTCAACATCTTCACATTATACTCTCTACTGCAATTATGAAAGTCTACTATCTTTCTTAGTTGCCAAGTATCCTCATTAGGCAACTTAGCACAATATGCTTCCCATTGACATCCTTCTTTACACCTAACCCTCACCCTTATCTTGTCATTCTTAGTGTACCTTAGGTATCTTCCAGATTGGACTGCATAAGTTGTAATTGCTTCTTTAAAATCATCTTTTGTGGTAAAATATGTTCCCACCTCCCACTTGTAGTTGGACATATCCTTTTGTTCCTTGAATATTGGAAACTTCTTTCTCTTAACTTTACTGCTATCATCACTGTCACACTCACTTTCTAGATCCTCACTTTCATTATCACTGCCTTTGAATTCATTTTTGGTTTCTTCCCACTTTTCCTTACCTTTTTTGCCTTTTTCTCCTACATTATCATCTTCAAGTAGGTTACCAACTTCTTCTTCCAACTCAGTTTCATACTCATCAGAGTCATCCTCGAATACTACCTCCATTGCACTATCATAATTGAAGTCTTCATCTTCAGAGGTATTAGAACTATGCCCATCATCAACCTCCCCAACCCTTTGTCCATTATCATCAGTATCTTCTGCATCCTTATCCCTTCCATGATCAGTATCTTCTGCATCCTTATCCCTTCCATGATCAGTATCTTCTGCATCCTTATCCCTTCCATGATCAGTTGGCAATTCAGTTTCATTCCTGATCTCCTCAAGCACAACTTCAGTCTCATCTACAATCTCATCTACAACCTCATTAAGTGGTATTTCATCAAGGGGTATGTCATCTACTGGTACCTCAGCAAAATCAGGGTTTGTCAATACGTGCTGAATAAAGATGTCAACTCTAAGGTGAACCCTGTAGAGATCAGCAATCTCTAGGGCACCTTTGTCATCAACTAACAGATTCATACCCTCAGTAGGATCCCTATAGTATATCTTGTCTATGGCCGGGTAACCTAATTCCTTAATAGCACCTAACAACTCAAAGAAGCTCCACTTATCCGCATCTACCCTCAATCTCGCAACCTCACCCCCTTCATAAACATCGTGTTTCTCATCAGTGAACGCACCACTATGATGGATTGTAATGTTCAAAAATTCATCCATTTCAAACTAAACCCTAAATAGAATCGAAGAAGATGAAATGAGCATACAAATTGAAAAAGAAGAAGATGAAAATCAGCAAACAAATGAATTTTATTAAACCCTAACTACCAAATCAGTTAGCTGAAAAGCACAAATCAGTTTCCTGAAAATCAACGGTGTCTTCGTCTTCGTCTTCGTTCCCAGAAAACCTTAAACTTGTCTTCGTTCTCAGAAAACCTTCGACTTAATTGAAAATGGCTGCTGCGCTGCGCTAGGGTTTATACATACCCCTTTCTCCTATTTCTGAGTTACTAAGTGAGAATCACAAATATGTTTAGAAAATAACACTTAAGTGAAAATATATTTTCCATGTCACAATTTAATTAATCAAAAATAACACGTGGATGACACCTGGGTAAAATCTTTGACTTTGACTAACGGTTTGGACGGAAAGGATAAACGTGCACCTTTTAGAACAATTAAAGGATCAGTTTGGAACTTTTTAGAGTTGAGGGACCAAAATGGACCCAAGGGTATACTTAAGGGACCAAAAAGGGTATTTAGCCAACTCTAAATTATTTAGGCTTAAATGCACTTTTGGTCCCTCTATATTGAATTTTTTAACATTTTAGTCCCCTATAAAAAAAACCAGTTTTTAGGTCCCCAATATCAAATAATGTGAATTTTTTATGGTCCCTAGTCATTTGGCATATTTTTAATGACATGGCACCTCATTATGTGTCCAGTCACTTGTCACCTCTAAAACATTTTATTTGTATTTTTTATTTTAATAATATATAAAAAATTAAATACCAAAAATTAAAATTTGATAACTAAAAAAATCTTCATATATTCATCTTCATAAATTAATTCGTCAAATCTTTATCCTTTATTTTTTCAGATTGAAAAGATGTACTTATCTTCTTATTCTTCTTTGTTTTAACTTTGCTTTCAACTTCTTTGAATATAGCTTTGCAAGAATGTTTATTCAGGAGTGAAATTTCAGATCTATAAAGAAAACTTGTTTTCGAAAGTTAACAATTAAGCTTGCATTATCTTCCTATGTTTGTACTAATGGATGCCACAATTTCTGTGTTATTTTTCTCTTTATTGAGAAAGTGAAACTGGTCCACTATGATACCTTTTTGTAAATCCATGATTCTTTGAGGCCGCTTCCGAAATTTCCCAGAAACGTCGGAGCTCGGCATCTCAGATCTGGTACAGCTGATTAATGATGATTTTTTAAGTTAATTTTGATGATGATTTTTTAAACCTAGATCTGAAAAAGTTGATGATGAGGTTGAATCTACTGTTAAAGAAGAAAAGGTAGGAGATTATTCATTATACGATATAGAATCTCAACAAAAATTCATATTATTCAAAATACACAATGTTCAAATTCAATAAAATTAGGGTTTCGAATTCTTAATTCAAAGCCATTAGTGATGAATAAGGAAAATTAAAATTGAAATTGAAACATTATACAACAACAACAGTAAAATCAAATTTCTGCTCATGGTTGTTAACTCAATTCTGGGTTCGAATTTCTATGGCCAAAATTTCTAACACTCCTCCCTACGCTTCAGATTGAATATATATATGGGAGGTATCAAATGAGAACTTTGACTATAATGAGAACTGAGAACTTCTAATAATAACCATTGGATTTGAATTAATGGCTCATATTTACCTCATTTGTTAAAATATTTAATTAATATTTAAGTGAACAAGATATTTATGCAATATATATTTAAAATATGAAGTAAATCTGAGCCATTAATTCAAATCTAATAGTTATTATTAAAATTTCTCAGTTCTTATTATAGCAAAAGTTCTCATTTGATACGTACACATATATATTAGCAAGTTAGTTTTGAATTTGTTTATATTATTCAAATTTGATGATCAAATCAATGATGGACAATTTGTAAATATTCCATTTTCAAATACACATGAGTAATGATGAGATTTTTTTAAATAGTAAATAAAGTTACCTTTTATATAGATTTTACAAATGGTGGAGTCTGTTTTTCGTTTGCCTTCTATTTTTATAAACTCTAAATTATTTAATTATAAAATAGCAAGTAAATTTATGAAAAAAAATTAATTACTATATTTAATAATGAATTACTCTCTCCAACTCAAATGTATCTTTAAATCTTAACAAATTATATATATAATTCGTTAAGATTTTATAATTTAGAATAATTTTTAGGCGTTGAGTTGGAGATATTAGTTGGATATTGAATATAGTAATTAACTAATTATAAAGTAAATAATGTGTATTTTTAAAATCTATATAAAGGTAAGCTTTTTCTAGTCTTCCACAAGACAAGGAAGAAAATCTAATCATTAGTAATGAGTATTTGAATATAATATTTACAAATTGTCCACAATTGATTTGATCATCAGATTTGAAAAATTTAAACAAATTAAAAACTAAGGTTGTTGTTCTTTATTGAGATAAGGTTCAGAATATTTTGTGTTTATTATATTGAAAAGTAACATTGTTGTAATACTATTGTGCAGTTGTTTTGAGAGGAAGAAATGGAGAAAAGTAGAATATTTTTGGTGGTGCTTATGTTGTTGCAGTGTTGGGTAGCTATGGCAGATACTGAATATTTGAAATACAAAGATCCAAAGCAACCATTGAATACTAGAATTAAGGATCTTGTTGGTAGAATGACTTTGGAAGAGAAAATCGGTCAAATGCTTCAAATTGAGCGCACAGTTGCTTCTACAGATATAGTGAACAAGTATTACATTGGTAAGTTTTTGTTAATAATATGATTATTCATTGTGAATCTCAACTGCGACGCGAAGGTTAATGATATTTAACCGCGTGAAAAATTACTTCAGGGAGTCTTCTGAGTGCTGGCGGAAGTGTTCCTAAGGTGAACGCAACTGCAAATGATTGGGTTGATATGGTGAATAAGTTTCAAAAAGGTGCATTGTCGACTAGGCTTGGAATTCCAATAATATATGGAGTTGATGCTGTTCATGGTCATAACAATGTTTATAATGCTACTATTTTTCCTCACAATATCGGTCTAGGGGCTACAAGGTAAATAAATAACCATTATACATATATTTATTGTTGTTCCATAATGGAACTAAAGTTATCGGTAAATGAGGAGTTAGAGCTTGATGCGGTCTAATTTTGAGCTGTTGATGTGATGGACAAGGAGCTGACTTGCAATATTAGCACTTCAACGATATTGGGCCTTTGCCTATTAGGTCTTGTAGGCCGCCCAGAACAATTGTGTTTTGTTATAATTCTTTGTATTGATGATTTTAATTTCTTTGAATCTACAGGGATCCTCAACTAGTGAAGAAGATTGGTGATGCAACTGCTCTTGAAGCAAGAGCGACCGGAGTTTCATATCTCTTCGCTCCTAGCATCGCGGTAATTAAGATAATCAAATTACATATATGTCAATTGCACATTACAAAAGATAGTCGTTTGTTCAAATTCTTCTACGTTGTAATGTGGTTATTACCATTATTTGATAATATTGTTTTATCTTATAAGGGTTGTCTTTGAGGGTGTGTAAAATAGTGCCCCTAATTATTTCGTCACATTTAAGTTGTGATTAACCAACACAGGGTGTTAGAAAACTTAAGACGGTCTTGCTTATAAAGTATATGTTTGTATAGGTTTGTAGAGATCCAAGATGGGGTAGATGTTATGAAAGTTATAGTGAAGATCATAAAATTGTTCAAGCTATGACCGAGATCATTCTAGGATTGCAAGGTGATATCCCTCCACATTCACGCAAGGGTGTTCCATATGTTGTTGGACACAAGAAAGTAGCAGCTTGTGCAAAACACTATGTTGGTGATGGTGGAACGACAAAAGGAATCAATGAGAATAACACAGTTATAACAAGACATGAATTGCTTAGCATTCACATGCCAGCTTACTATGACTCAATTATTAAGGGTGTCTCAACCATCATGGTTTCTTACTCAAGCTTGAATGGACAAAAAATGCATACTAATTACGATTTAATCACAAGATTTCTCAAGAACACGCTCCGTTTTAAAGTAACACTTTACTTCATAAATATCTCATTTCCCATATCTAATATTGGTGTTTATCAGTATATGTATGCTTAAAAATTTGTTTTTATATTTTGTAGGGTTTTGTCATATCAGATTTTTTTGGAATTGACAAGATAACTTCACCTCCTCATGCTAACTACACACATTCAATTGAAGTCGGAGTAAATGCCGGTATTGACATGGTAAACTATGATTTTTTTTCAATTATGTTGAGTAGTATTTTTATAGTTAGGTATCAAAATTATCTTTTTGAAAGCTTCGTGTCCGCCCCTAGGACTGACTAATCTCAGGTACACCAATTTTACCATCCATTTACTGAGGTCTCTTTTAAAGCCAGAGCAAAAGTTCGGTATGAACTGACCCAACACATGAGTCGTCAAGAATCAAACTTGATATTCTAAAGCTTACAAACACTCACACTCTTTGCGTATAAACCAATGATTTTATACATATAAAATATGATCTTTTTAATACTAAATGTTGTAATGATGCAGGTAATGACTGCAGCTGACTTCCGAGAATTCATAGATGGCTTATCTTTACTAGTGAAAACAAATGTTGTATCTATGAAAAGAATCGATGATGCAGTGAAGAGAATTTTGAGAGTCAAGTTTGTAATGGGTCTATTTGAAAAACCATTGGCTGATTACAGTCTTGCCGACCATCTCGGAAGCCAGGTTAGTCGAGTAACTTTGATTTAAATATGTTTTTAGTCCCTACAAAATTATAGAACTATATATTTTCAACCTAATTTGACAGGAGCACAGAGAGTTGGCTAGAGAAGCTGTGAGGAAATCATTGGTACTATTAAAGAACGGTGAAAGCGTTGATAAGCCGTTGCTTCCTCTTCCTAAAAAGGCTTCAAAAATACTTGTTTCCGGAATTCATGCTGATAATCTAGGCTATCAATGTGGTGGATGGACGATTCAATGGCAAGGGCTTAGCGGCAACAACGTTACTAGTGGTACGACAATTCTGAGTGCGATAAAAAATACAGTTGACAAAGACACTAAGATAGTCTATCAAGAGAATCCATCTCTCGAATATGTAAAATCAAATGATTTTTCATATGCAATTGTGGTAGTCGGAGAAACACCATATGCGGAAACAAATGGCGACAGTTTAAACTTAACCATCTCAGGTAATGGGGCAGAAACAATAAACAACGTATGCAGCGGAGTGAGATGTGTGGTTGTGTTAATAACTGGTAGACCTGTGGTTATGTTACCATATATTGACATAATCGAAGGACTTGTTGCGGCATGGCTTCCTGGTAGTGAAGGTTACGGTGTTACAGATGTTTTGTTTGGTGATTATGGATTTAGTGGTAAACTTCCACGGACATGGTTTAAGAGTGTTGATCAATTACCTATGAATGTTGGTGATTCTCATTATGATCCTTTGTTTCCATTTGGATTTGGTCTTACTACTCAAGGTCTTAAGAATACTTAGAGCTTATTATTGCTTGAATTAGTTGGGTGTTGTGTCATATGTCTTGATTATATGAAATCTAAGTACAAAATTTTCTTAAGTTGGGTGTTGTATCATATAAATGTGTATCTGTAAGCTATTTATGAAATAAAATATTAAATAAAGTCAAAAGTTTTTATAAGTTATCCAAATATGCCCTAGCTGGTAAAACGGAGCCCTAAAGGCGAAAAAAGAATCAATCATGTCATATTCATATATTCTACATTGCAATCAGAAACAATTTTAAATAAAAGTCTATCAAGTTATTTACCCTCAATTTGGATATTCACATAATATTATAGTCTATTAATCCAAAAGAAGTTTATCAAACAAGCACATTTGAGTTTATCTAAATTCTCCCGTCATCCTTCCAATTAAATTTGGCATCCTTCAATTTTTTAATAGTGTTACTTTGTATAATACAATGATAATGACTAAATTTATGTAAATAATATTCTATTTACATTGCAAATTATAAGAAATTTTCATTCACTTTTGTTTTTTTTTTTTTTGTGTTTGAGATGAATTTCATGGGTTTTAGATGAATATTGATCAATGTGATGATGAAGATGATAAAGGAGAAGAGGGAAAAGGTTGAAGTTATATAAAAAATATTATGTGTTAATAGTTCATTCTTACCTTCAGTAGACTATCAATTTCCATTGTTACCCAAAAAAAGAATGAAAAAGAACATAAGTGAATGAAAATTTCTTATAATTTGCAATGAAAGAGATTATTATTTTAAAACATTCTCCCATCAAAACAAGTTCGTTTTTTTTTTACAACATTTTCTTTAAAAATGACCATTATCTCACGGTCAAGTGACTTAAATCTCTAAAGGATTTTTACAAAACATCACAAAAAAGTACATATATGTTCCTAAAAAATTCTGAGAAGCGTCGGTGATAGTGAGAGACAAAGTTCATTACTTCACATTTCCGATATTTCTTAAAACCCTAACCCTTAAAACACTTCTAAATGGATTTCAATCACACTCTATTTAAGCTTTCCACTCCCGCCCTATTTGTTCTCTCTGATGAAGACTTCCGCTTCTACTACAACTTTCCTGAATTTAGACATCTCATTGAAGAAGCTGCCAACACATCACATACAATTACATATATGTTCCTCAAAATGCGATCAGAAAAGCATCAATGATAGTGAACAACATCGCTTACAAATTCACATTCACCACCATTTTCCATCTAAATACCCATTTCATTCCATTCACCATATTTCTTAAAATGCTAACTCTAAAAACCTTTCTCAATGGACTTCAATCACCACTTTTATGAACTCTCCACTTCAACCCTATATGTTCCCTCCAACAACAACTTTTGCTTTCCCTATAACTTCCTTGAGTTCAGACATCTCCTTTAAGAAATCACTAGAAAATCACATTCAATGTTAAACCAAATTAGTTCCTCAAAAAACATATGTGGTCTAGGTACATCTTTCCCCGCCGACATCGATAATGCTTGTGAATAAATTGTTAATGCAAATGACGATGTTTTGGAGCTTGCGGACGAGATCGTGGATGAGTTTCATAGGGTTCAAAAGGAGAAAGATATGGAAGAAGGGGAAGACATGTTTTTCAAATTTAAGAATGGGAAGAAAATGGTTGGTTATTTGGGTGATTAAGTGATTGGAAAGAAATAGAAATTTTTGTTTCATGTAGACACTCTTAGGAAACTACAGTATCATTATAACCTTGTGTTCACAACTCAAATCAACATTTTAAACATGGTTGGTTAAAAATATTTAATTTTTTTCTGTGTTTGAGACGAATTTTATGGGTTTGAGATAAGTGTGATGATGAAGGTGGTGAAGGAGAAGAGGGAAGAAGATGAGTTTATATAAAAAATATTATGTGTTGAGAATTTATAGTTATATTCAGTAGATTATCACTTTCCAGCCATCTAATTTTTTTTAAAAGATCAAATTGTTAAAATTAAAAAAATAACAAAGTCTTTGGTGGACACTCAACAAAATTGTCTCTCCTAAAATAATTAAAGTTAAAAGTTAACAAAATTGACTAAGTTGGCTAATGGTATTGTTTTTTAGGGACTAAAACTTAAAACTTACTAAATAAACGACCAAGGTGTAATCTTAAATTAAGTTAAGGTACAACGACACTAATTAAGCCTTTTAAGAAATATAGATGGTAGGAAATTGATAGTCTATTGAATGTAACAATGAACTGTCAACATATAGTATTTTTTTATATAGCTCCATCTTTTTCCCTCTTCTCCTTCATCATCTTCATCATCACATCATCAATATTTATCCCAAGTTCAGAAAAAGGAACATAAGCAAATGAAAAATTATTATAATTTGCAATGAAAGAGATTATTATTTTAAAATATTGTCCCATCCAAACAAGTTAGTATATTTTTTACATAAAAATATCTTTTATAATGACATATATTTTACGGTCAAGTGACTTAAATCTCTAAAGGATTTTGCCTATACATCACATAAAAGTACATATATGTTCCTCAAAATGCTCTCACAGAAGCAGGGGCGGATGCACATTATGTGGTAAGGGGGCTCAAGCCCCCACAATGAAAAAAATGTTTGGCTAAAAATATCTAAAGTTTTGTAATTTGTCCCCATTAGAAAAATATTTATTACAAATATAAACATGTTATTTAATAAAATAATATATATTAATACTAATTTTAAGTTTTTAACTATTATTGTTTGATTAAATACACTTATTTAACATTAAATATATACTACAGTATAAAATAAAAATTAATTGTGATACCTTTTATGTAAAATCGTATATTCGAATTTGAGTTCTTACATTTTTTTATTTTGATGAATACTATAACTAAAATTTGCCCCCACCACTAAATATTCCTGGATCCGCCAATGTCAACACCCTTCATTTTTCTTCTTTTATAGAGCTACCCTTGCCTTGACAAGATTAGCATCAATATCTCGAGTGCATTGGCCCAGAAATTCCATCCATCCATTTGGAGGATTAATATCCTCACTGATTTTCTCATATTCAACTGTCCATTTAACAACAGCAGTCCCATCAGCCTTATCACTTACTTCAAGTATGGCTTTAAAGGTCTTATAGTGCTTATCAATATCTCCACCAAAAAGCTTCCAACTAATTTTTTTGTTATAAGAGCTATAGAAAAATATAAAGGATTAATTTTAAATTAAAATAAAAACAATCACTCTATAATTACCTACTACATATGTCCAGTGTTTAACCGTATCAATCGTGCCATTCTTCACCTTCATGCAACTTGGCTTCGTGAATTCTTTCACAATGATTTTGCACTTCGTGTAGTTCTGATGTATATACTTTGAAGAACTTGTCAGTAGTAAGCTTACCGGATAGCACCATTTTTGAAAAGAAGAAAGAAACAAGGGTTCATATGATGAAAGTGTATGCAACCTCATGCCTTAAATAGAAATTGGATTACATTATTTTTAGACATCAATTTGAGTTGCATTATTGTTTTTTTGGATATGATCAAGAGTTACATGATTGAATATACATAAATGTCTTGGTCCCGCCATGCGTGGCTATTTTCAACCAAAGGCAAGTTGCTTGAAGCATTTGTCTAGCCAAAGCATGTGCATTTAACAACACAATAATAATTATGCTATGTCATGGCAAACATGTAGTGGGATAGTTTAATGTGTTGATATTATGGAAAAATAAAATTCCACAAATCATTTGCAGCAATTTTTTTACGAAGGTGCAATTATCTTTACAGTGCCTTATTTCATATATAAATAGAGGCCTTTTGCATATTGGAGATTTTTTTTTTTTTAAAAAGCAAAGAGTTATATATATAGAGATGAAAATAAGGAACTAAAGGGATACGTATACAAGAAGTTGAGAAGCAGCTGCACAAGAAATACCACAGCAATATAGAGAAAACAAAAACAACAATCAACCCAATACATCATTCAAATGAAGCCAACTAAAGAAAACAACAAAAAAAAAAAAACCAAAATAAGAGACGGAACCTGAAGAAAGATATAAATCAGAAGTACTAGAAAGGATCACTAGTTAGACCTTCTTAATCAAAGACCAACAAAAATGACATCAATTTTCAATGGGCAGCAAGAACACTCTCAGAGGAGGCCGAAGACACTCAAATTGCCATTGACGTAAATATCAGATAGGGTTCTCAATCAGACCGAGAAAACACATGAGTTTGCGACAAACCTATCAAGATACTATTTCCAAGTCAAAAGAATACTCATGTCTTACTTGAGAACACTATATCATTCCAATATTTCCAAATCATCCAGACCACAACATGACAAGTCGTCAATCCCCTAAGCCTAGGCAAATCAACACTATAAAAAAAACATATGAAAAAAGGATAAAAGAATCTCTGGGCGTGGCTACAGACCAACCTAACAAATCTGAAAAATCCTATACCACACAAAATTTCTACCTCACAAGGGAAAAACAAATGAGAGGACGACTCTAGAAACCTTGAACATAAATGGCTAGAGATACCCTCTTAGACGATGTTAATCCTCCTCTTAAATAAGTTCTCTTTGGTAGGAGTCGTATTCTACAGGAATTTCCAAGAAAAAACTACCACTTTAGATGGGGCTCAACTACTCTAGATATTGGAGAGCCGACTCTACAACTGGGACCTGACGATCTCAAGGGAACTCACAAGAAAGAATCACAACAACAAATAACACTTTTCATGACGAAGCTTTCACAACAAACGAAACAAAACTGCGGGTACATATGAACGAAGCAAATTGTTTTATTTAAAATAAATATTAATAAAACTGTTACCTCAGATATTTAAAAATCTGACATAAATATATGCTAAGGGTTTGAGGTTCAATTCTCAACTCCTGATATTTAATGTTATTTATGGAACCAAAAAGGCGACATTATGTTTTCTAGATTTTACATCGGATATGTTACCTCGGGTTTTAGGAAAACTGAGATAAATATTCCCTAATTTTTTATTCTTTTGATGACCAAAAAGGCATATTTTTTATATAATTTACATCGGCTAATCTACCTCGGTTTTTTAAGTTTAACCGAGATAATTTTTTTTTAATTTTGACTCTCATGTCTATCTAATTCAATTTTCGAGCCCTAATGAAAAAACACTTGTTCTCGAAGAAGCTCAACCAACGAAAGAACACTTCTTCTCCAAGGATCTCAACCAATGAAAGAACACTTCTTCTCCAAGGAGCTCCGTAGTATGTTCTTGTTGTTCTCCAATGCTATTGTTCTTATTGTTCTCCATTACTGTTGTTGTTGTTCTCACCGCATTATTTTATTATTTATGTTGTTGTTGTTGAGAATCTATATTTTTGTACTCTTTTTTATTTTATTTTCGGAAGCTTTATTTTATTATGGATCGTAGTTGGATGAAATCCAACAAATTAAGTAGCGAGTATGAGAAAGAATTGCTACAATTTCTTGATTTCGCTGATAAAAACCTTCCTAACAACAATAGGATTTTTTGGTGTCCTTGTATAAATTGCCATAGTATGCAAATACATCAAAGGGATATTATATTCAATCATTGTGGTTGTGATGGAAATATTCAAAATTACACGAAATGGTTTTACAAGATTGTCGTTGTACCCGGAATGTAAATGTTTTACAAGATTGTTAACTGTGTTAAGACTATTTAATCTTAAGGAAATAGGTGTGTGGACGGATAAAAGTTTAAGTGAATTACTTGAATTATTGATAGATATGCTTCTAGAAGGTAACACTTTGTCAAACCGTACCTATGAGGCCAAGACAATTTTGTGTCCAATGGGTTTGGACTATGTCAAAATACATGGTTGTCATAATGATTGCATCTTATATAGGAAAGAGTTTGAAAACTTAAACGAGTGCCCGAGGTGTGGGGTGTCGCGCTACAAACAGAAGAACAAAGGTGTTGATGACGACGATGGTGCAACTAGCAAGGATGTTCCTGTCAAGGTGATGTGGTACCTACCTATGATTCCAAGGTTCAATAGATTATTTGCTAATGTTAGTGACGCAAAGAATACTAGATGGTATGCAGATAGAAGAGTGTGATGGAAAAATTCGCCATGTAGCTGATTCATTGCAATGGAAGAAAATTGATTCCCTGTTTCAAGATTTTGCTAATGATCTAAGGAACCTTAGGCTTGGACTTGCCACCGATGGAATAAATCCTTTTGGTAATTTGAGTACTAACCATACGTCATGGCCTATTCTTCTCTTTATTTACAACCTATCTCCATAGTTGTGCATAAAGCACATGTATATGATGCAACTGATGATGATTTCGGGTCCAAAACAATCAGGGAACGACATAGATGTTTATTTATCACCATTGATTGAAGATTTAATACTTTTGTAGGAGGAAGCTGTTGATGTTGATGATGCGTATACATGTGATAACTTTAAGTTGCGTGCCATGTTATTTTGCACAATCAATGACTTTCCTGCATACGGTAATTTGTCTGGGTACAACATTAAGGTTCAACAGGTGTGTCCTATATGTGAAGTTGATACATGTCACCACCAATTACCAAAAGGAAAAAAGACAGTTTATTTTGTGCATCGAAGATTTTTAAGAGCTAATCATCCGTATCATAGATTGTGCAAGACTTTTAATGGAGAGCAGGAGTATGGTATCGCTTCAAAACCCTTAACTAGGAAGGAAGTTTATAGAAGAAAACAACACATTAAATTTGTCTTTGGAAAGAAACAAAAAAGGCCCGTGGAGAAAAATTCTTGGAAAAAGAGGTCGGTTTTCTTTGATCATCCATATTGGTCAAGTCTTGATGTAAGACATTATCTTGATGAGATGTACGTGGAGAAAAATGTATGTGATACTTTGATTGGAACATTTATCAACATTAAAGACAAGACAAAAGATACTAAGAAATCCTGGGAAGATATGGTTGTGATGGGTATACGAAGAGAATTGGCCCCAAGTGAAGTAGCAAATATAACCTATTTGCCCCAGCATGTCACGTTGTGTCTAAAAAAGAAAAAAAAGTTTTTGAGATTGTTTGCACGGTATCAAAGTTCCCCTATGGTACTCATCAAATGTGAAGAAACTTGTGTTAGGGAAGAAGGATTTAATAATTAACTCCAAGAAAAGCAAGGAATACAAGGAAGTGTATAATAGAGGAAAGTGTGTGAAGTTCTGTTGCTGAATTGCAGGATAGAGTGTCTGTTGGGATACTTGTCTCAGACAAGATATCAGAACATGTCTGAGAAGAGTTAGGAGAATTTATTTTTCTCTACTACATGTTTGTTTGCTCCTATGTGCAGCACATGCGTGAACCATTATAATTGCTACCATGAATGGGAGTGGTGATGAGCCGATGTGACTATGTGGAGTTCATGTTGGATTTATGTTCAAACCAAAGTTTGTTCTAAGGTCAACTAGACTGTGATGTCTAGGTGGACGATATGTTAAGGTGTACATAAAAGTGGTTGAGAATCTTGTGATGTTGGTATGTTCCACTACATGTGTATCTAATGGAAAACCTATGTTAGTTCATCATGTCTCTAATGGTGAGAAATTTTAAGAATACCAACTAAGATGGAGAAGCTCCTGATTTCCTTAGTGTCATACACCAATATTTGACCCTAATATCCCACCTAATTTTCATTGAGTCTCAAAGAGTATGATCATCATTATCATCATTCATAATCATTCATGCATCATTTGTTAACCAAAATACACAAAAAGATTGTGCTTGCTTGTTGCCTGTTTCCCAATATAGGTGATTGATTAAAGGAGCTCAGGCATATTAGGTTTTCTTGTAGCTCACAAGGTGGCTCAAGATTCCTCATATGCTCAAGTGATTTCTCTCATCAATATCCAAGTCCATGTATGGTTTAAATCAAGATCAACAACTCTCAACTTCATCTAGTACACAATTAGGGTTTTTGACCTACTTCTCTTGAAGGTTGACTTTTGGTCAAAGCATGGTTCTATGGCTCAAAGCATGATTCAAGAATCTCTTAATGCCTCATTGTAATCCGTTCATATCATCCATTTGGCTAAAAGAGCTTGATTCAATTGATACTTGGAAGAATGTAATTCAACTGGAAAAAAGTTAACTATTCAAGATCACCTTTGACTTTTGGGAAATTTGGTCAACCATGGACTTTTGAAGATCAAAATCATTAATATGAGATTATTAAATTTATTAGATCAAGAGAAATCAAGAAAATCAACCAAGGATTCAAAAGTCAAAGTTAGGGTTTTGATTTTTTCATGAAGAAATTACATATTTAATGCTCAACTTTGAATGATCAAAACTTCTTCAATAAGTCACCATTATTTATACTCCAAAGGCTGAACTGAAGAGAAAGTCATGATTTACAATCTTGTCCTTGTGGAGATTTTTCAAAAAAATGAAAGGATTTCAAGTTATGAAGCAATGAAGTTGCTGACTTTTTCCAACACTTAGAAAAATTTCATGAAGGCAGATTTGTTCTTCAAAAGTAAGCAACTTTAAAGCCAATTTCAACCAAGATCCCTTGAGAATTGGAGAAAACTCTAAACATGAAAGTTGTTGAGGATGTTCAAGGCTTTCCAAAAAGTAAGAGAACTCCTCCATAGCATTTGTGAGCAAGGAGAATCGAGGATGTTCAAGGCTTTCCAATATCCATGCCATACCTTGTAATATTACTTTTCAGACCTGTAAACCTCCAAATCTATCCATAATTATAAGATTACTCAAGCTTTTGAGATATTATCCAATTGATTCAAACATTATCCAATCCATTTTGCCATTGAGGGGAGAAAGGTTACACTTTTATTCTTGTAAAGAGGCTTTAACCATAAAACTTTAAGCCTTGAGCCTCTAACTTGTTCCCTCTGCACCAAAAGTATTCCAAAACCAACAAGCAACCACCTAAGCTGCATAAGAGTCACCCTAAGTTATGTTTAAAGCATTGACAGTACCATTGGAAGCATGATTTTCAAGTTAACTTCACCACGAAGCAAAATCACACATAAAATCTCAAACCACAAATCACAACTCCTCCCTATAAATAGAGGATCTTTCCTTTTGAATCTAAAACACATAAAATCTCAACTTCACTCCCCCACTTGAAAGCTCCAAAATTCCAACATGCATAAACTTGTAGTTTTTGAGTTCAAAGTTATTTCTGTGTCAAATAACCACTCAAACATCTTCCATACACTTCTTAGAAACTGTTCAATCCATCACATTACATTTGTAACAACCCTACATCATCCTCTATTGTTGAATTTGTCATTTGCAACTTGGTTCGGGCAGAGCAATCTAGATTATCTCCAAGCAAGCTAAGCATCCCATTGTCTTCAGAAGGACCTCAGGAAGTTATCCAAGTCCTCAAATCATTTCTGGAAGCTCTCTAAATCCAGTTTCGATCTCCATCTATAGAGGTAACTTTTCAAAACTTGAACTCTCTCATTTATGAACCATTTTTAACAAAACTCGATTCTATTATGTTTGTTGCAATATGAGGATCAAAATCCATTAACTGGTTGCCATTTATACTTTCTAGATGTCATTTAATTTAAGTTTGAAGTGTATGGGTTCTTGAGATACAGTCAAAATAAATTTATATTATGCACATGGTTGGATTCGTCTTGAAAAATCTCACAACTTTCTAGTTTACATTTTAAGAAATGGTTGAGTTTTGAGTGAGATACAATTTCCATAATTTTGGTGTCTTGAGGTTTAAAATGAAGTTCAATATGGCTTTTGGGCACATTTTTTATTATATATTTATGAGCGCATTTGAATATCACTTGTAGCGCGTTGGTACAATGATCTTATTTTAAGTCTTTCACCATAGTGACCTAAGTTCAAGTCCTTTAGGGGCCAAAACTCTATTTTTTATCATTTGTCTCATTTATTTTTTTTTCCAAATTTGGTAATTTATTTGAAATAGCAAATCAATTTATTTTCACTTGATTTTTTATACACTCTTCATTTATGTGACATATTTTGTGAATATATTTAAAAATCCAAAAATATTATTTATTTAAACTTTTTTGATTAAATCAAAAATGACGCTTTTATGCCTTTAAACCCGTTAAAAATCAAACCTTTTTCACGTGAGCTTTTCACCAAATGCCTTGATTAAATTTGTCTGATTCCCTTAGGATTAAACTTAGCTCCCCTTGAAGTTTATAGCATGATCCCTGTAGTAATTTAACTAGGTTTTATTCAATTTTTAAATGATTAGGTTAGTGTAGATATACTAAAACCCTAATCCTAGACCCTTTGATCCTTGAGCTCAGTGCAAATACCTTGTTAATATTAAATTAATTGACATGATCTGTCCTTGTTTATCCACTTGTATGTATACTGGTTTGATTTATATCTATGTACCATATATTTTGATTACGTTTCCATCTTTGTATATATCATTGTTGTACTAATCCCACATGCATGAGATATTCATCCATCATACATCATACTCATACATACATGATATGATCTTGAGGTATGTCATCCCTTATTTTCATAATCTCTTTCACACTTGAGTTTATACATTGATATCTTTGTACTCACTTTGATTGTATCCATGATACATATGCTACACATCACTTGAGATGTTTATCCTTGTATGCTTGGTTGAGATGCTTCATTCCTCATTGTTGCTTGAAAATCCAAAGGAATGGGAATGGTATTGACTAGAATTGTCAAGGTACTCACTCTCTTTTCCTCCTATTTTACTTTGTGCTTAGTATTTATAAATCTTAGTGTAACACCCTTCTATCCAACACAAAGTTTTCGAGTAATTTAAATCATACATCCTGCTCCGTAACACGGGTTCTAAACAACTATCGCAATCATACATTCTTTTGAGTTGCCAATATAAATTCAATATCACGTATCGGAATCTCAATTCTCAAATAAATTGACAAGTATCCATCATACTTCATTATTCAAATTTTAAAACTTAAAATCAACATCAAATCCATCATTGGTAGTTCATAGTATCATGTTATCAAACAAATTAAATACTGATGTCACGCAATCCCGACCCAATGTTACATATCAGAGTAAGACCCTTTATTCAACGGAAACAAACTAAACAACTTTTGAGCTATCCTTATTCTTCAATAAGCTAATCCTGATCACCTGCACGTTACCCACATGGAGGTAACATTCAAACATAAAGGGTGAGTAGTTACAAACATTACAAAAAATATACAAATTAAACATAGTAGTTACCAACAGTAATATCCTCACCAGATTATTTACTCACAACGTCACTAAAACATCCTTCGCATCTCATACATCATCAAAACATCTCTTACATCAATCGTTATGCAAACACAATTATGAAATGCAACATCACTGATTCATGCATGTGGTACCAAAACTTTACTGATGGCTAAGTCACCTACCTCCAAAGATCCCTACCATAGGATCGATTCTCGCTAGGACCCAGAGCGCTTCACAAAATACACTCAATCCACACAATGGGATTGAGGCCATCACTGGACATCACTCCTAACATCACTAGACATTTATCCTTACATACGCCGTGAATGTATAATGTGCAACAACGCAATAAGACATGACCACTGCTAGTCAAAACACATCATCATTCTTGTAATCATCACATAATATCTTCACATAGCATGTACAAATATCAAAGATACACCTCACCAACTTCATTCATCACAACATCGTCAAACACATCATGTAATCATCGTCCCATCAAATCATCACAATAAAATCATCACAACCAACAGTACATACTGTTAGGATAAGATTTGGTTATGTAATAATATCTCTGAGTTTTGATGATAACACTGAGTATGTTTGTATGAACAATTTTAGTATTCTAATGTTTGTTATTCTGAGTATTTAACAAACAGGTTCTGAATCTGATGAAAGGCACTGCCAAACCATCAGAAGAAACTAAGTTCCGCTTCTGTGCTACATAAGTTTTGATGAATAATAGCATACCACTTGAGAAGGCTCTGAATTTATGACTCGGATATGCTATCAAAGAAACCAAGTTTTGAAGATCTAAAGGCATAAGTTATGAAGAACAGTCCAGATACTGAAGAGTCATGTTTCTGAAGATAAAGGGTACTAAAGACCAATTGCTGAAGACTCTGAAGACGGAGTTCTAAAAACTCTAAAGACTTGAAGTCCTAATGACCCACTTATTATTTTCTTTCTTCTAAATCATGCTCATCAAAAGCCTCTAAAGTTTAAGAAGATTAGAAGATAACCTTTATGTGGTACATGGTACAGGGTACAAAACAAATATTTTTCTCCACTACCATGAAAGGACATACGTGTTGTACTATCTTGTCTCCACGTTGTCAAGCTGCCAGCTTTCTAGAAATTCCAAAAATACCTTTCAATAGATATATTATTTTATTTGGATATAAATAGGCTTGAAGACCAAAGGAAAAGGTTGCTAATTCACACGTTCTTGAAACACTGTTCATAAGCTTCCTTACTCTCTTTAGTCTATTATTTCTAAGAATATTGTTTACTATCAGCTTATGTAGAAGCATTTATATTGTAAACAAACCCTTTTTAAAACTGCTGTTTGATTGTGCCTTAAGGAACCGGTTGGTCAGATTCGTTAAGAAGTCTAAGATTAGTGTGTCTTAGAGTTTGTACGTGAGTCTCTTACAGTTAGCTTGTGCATTGTAATAATCTTGAGATTACTGAATTAAGACCTTGTTTGATAAGGCAAAATCACCTTGGCAGGTGGACTAGATTAGCTTGATAATTTTAAAGTAAACTAGTATAAACATACTTTGTTCTTTCCTTATTGCATCTTTTATTTTATTATCGAGGATATTTTCTAAAGAAAGCTTTTGTTTTTAAAACCCAATTCAACCCCTTTTTTGTGTTTTTCACACCTTCAGTTTGCATCAGAGCTCCGATTCTGAGTGATAAAAGTTTGAATTTTATCAAGCACTTAACAGTGTTAAGTACCGATCCAGGCTGTGTGAAAAAGAATAGCTACCGACTCTGACAAAACTGTCGTTATTCATAATAAGGATAAGGATCAATATAGTGAAAAATCTCCTATGTTTGATTGAGAAAAGTTTGACTATTGGAAGGACATAATTGAAACTTTCTTTATGGCTTTTGATTTTGATCTATGGGATCTGATAGTTGATGGCTACAATTATCCAGTAGATGATAAATGTATCAAAATTGCAAGAAGTGTAATGACAGATACTCAAAAGAAGACTTACAAGAATCACTTCAAAGCTAGATCTATTCTACTAGCCGTTATTTCCCACTCTGAGTATGAGAAGATCATAGATAAAGATACTGCAAAGTCTATTTTTTATTCTCTTTTGATGACTCATGAAGGCAATGCTCAAGTTAAGGAGACAAAGACTCTGGCCCTAATACATAAATATGAAGCTTTCAGAATAGAAAATGATGAATATGTGGAAGCTATATTTTTAAGATTCCAGATGCTTGCTGCAGGACTCAAGGTTCTGAACAAAGGATATTCTACTGTAGATCATCTCAAGAAAATTATCAGAAGTCTGCCGAAGAAATGGAGATCGATGGTAACTACTGTCTTGAAGATATGCAAGGATCTGAACAATACTAGTCTTGAGGAACTAATCAGTTCTTTAAGGAGTCATGAGATTGGACTTCAAGAAGATGAACATTAGAGAAAAGGTAAATATGTGGCTCTAAAGTATAAGTCCGAAAAGACAAAGACTTTTTATGCTGAATCAGGAGAATCTGAAGAAGATTCAAGTTAAGATTAACTCTCTCTAATATCCAGAAGGATAAGTCAACTATGGAAATAAATACATAGCAAGTTAAGGGGACCAAGAAGAACAAAAGGTAGATCTAAATCTACATTTGGTCAGAAGAAAGCTCTTAAAAAAGAAGTTACGTGTTATGAGTGTAAAGAGCCTGGACACTACAAGAATGAATGTCTAAAGCTCGGAAAAGACAAGAAACCTAAGAAAATGTTCAAAGCTAAGAAGGGTCTCATGGCAACATTGGATGATTCATAGTCAAAAGAGGAAGATTCTGATGAAGAGCATGCAAATGTGGCACTTATAGCCAAAATAATCACAAATGAAGTTATCTCGGGGTGTAAGCCTACACCAGATGATGAGTTAGACTCTAACGACGAAACAAGGGTACTTTCTTCTATCTCTCGCACTGAACTTGAATCTTGTTTATCAAAAATGATGAAAAGACATCATTTTCTTCTTGGTAAATACAAAACTCTGAAAAAGAAGTTTGTAGTTACCTCTGAGGACTCTTCTAAGTATGAGCAAAACAATCATTATTTAAATAAAAAATTATTTGCTTTAGAAAAATCAAATCTTGCTCTTAAAAAGTAAAGTCTCAAAGTTAGAAGAATATATTACTTTTATATCATCTGTTAGTTATGAATTAATCAGATACGCTCACTATGCCAAACAAGCACATAGACAACACTTTTTTGGCCATAGGCAGCGCTGCTATAAGTAAGGGCAGCACTTTGGATTAATGTAAAAGTGCTGCTATATGTCCCCTTTAGGCAGCGCTTTGACTTTAAATCGCTTTCTTATGCACCCTTTTAGACAGCGCTTTCTCTTTAGACAGCGCTTTTGAAAGTACCCCTTTAGCAGTGCTTTCTCTTTAGACAACGCTTTTGGTTATCTTTTAGGCATCGCTTTAGACAACGCTTTTCTTTAAAAACGTTGTCTATTCCCCACTTTTAAGCAGTGCTTTCTCACTTTAGGCAGCGCTTTTCCCCACTTCAGACATCGCTTTTCTCTTTAAGAATTGTCTAATGTTCACAATTTTTTTAAATATAAGACTTATTTTAACTTACAGAAAGCGCTGTCCAATATATACAAAAAATTTCACCAGGTTTTCACCATATTTTGCACCAGATTTGGTAGCTTCAATCAAATAAATATGCACCAAATTTGGAGATACAAAAAATCTACATATATATAATTGATGATATATACAACAACAACTTGAAAATTGATGATACAACTTGAAAATTCTAAAATGCTAAATTGATGTTAAATCTACATATTACTATCTTTGAGAATTTCTAAAAAACAACAACAATGAACTTGTTAGCTCTATCTTCTACATCTGAACCTATAACTTGAAACAAAACCAAAAGATCAAAATTCATACCATGATAAAACAAAACTTTATTCGAATTTATACTCAAAACTCGAAAGTTATACTCAAAATTTTCATCTATGAAAGAAATACAATATACCTTATAAAATTCTCAACTCCATAATGAATTGACACCATTCCTTCATAAGTTCATCCAATTAATCTTTAGAGTAATGAGCACACTTGATTTCGTCAAAGTACTACATAATAATATAACATAGTATGTGATTTAGTTAATACACTATGCCATTTTATTAGAAATATTAAAATAATTCCTAAGTTAGAAATCCATACCGTGGATGGAATCTCTATTCGATCCAAAAGAAGAGTTTCTTTCATAAACCTCAAGATGAAATAACCTCAATCTATACCATTACGCTGACGAGGACACTACACATGGAAAGAAAATATGGATATACATCAGGATATACCCCTTAACTTATTTTATCAAGTATCATCACTAATATAATCAATATTGTGAAACTATACCTGCACTCTGATCCATGTAATGTTGTTGGCTCTACTCTTTGGTACTTGAATATCTCTTTGTGATCAAAAAGCTTGTATAATGCTATAATAAAATATAAACGACTATTTAGAACAATCTCACATAGATAAATAAATATACACACGAATATTTAGAACAATCTCACTCATGTGTCAATAATCGTCTTCAAATCTGGGTATGTTGTCCAATCATTGTCTAACAAATCCAGATAATATAAAATGTCTCTTAAAGGATTAATTATAAGATTACACTCAAAGATGTTTTTGATTTATGGCAAACTCAAATGAGCATCCAAACAAAGCACAGGATGATCTACTATGCATATAGAATGACTCAACACAAGCTGAACAAGGAAAATGCAGAAAATCAGCAGTTAGGTCGACCTACTGTCAACCCAGGTCGACCTAAAATGATCAAAAATACATATACTGCTGCTAGGTCGACCTACATAACAACTAGGTCGACCTAATCTAAGAAAATGTTCCCAGAACGCATCAAAAGAGAATTCTGGTCGACCTACCCCTTCAACAGGTCGACCTAACTGGAAGCAAACTTCAGCAAGCACTGCTAGGTCGACCTAACCTCTACAAGAGGTCGACCTAACTGATCAAGAAAGTTCAAAAATCAGTTTTTCTTGGTTCTAACTGTTATGCAATCATATATATTGTGCAAGGGTAATTATTCAAAACACCAACGACTGAAAGATACACAAACGCTTCTCATCTTCGTTCTTCATCATCTCCAACACAATTACACATAATCATTCTTGCGTTGCGGGTTAGTGATGAGTTCGATAACGTCCATGGAACGGAATTGAAGATTCCTAGTGGGTGAAGGTTTGTGGGGTTTGTTGGTGAATAAAATCTGCGGGTTTTGTCCTCCACGACGGGTGGTTCTTGGGGGTTTTTATCAAGAGGCGTTCATTGAGGATTCGGCTGAGTGTAACGATTGAGGAACGGGGAGTTCAAGGAATCAAGACACTGCAGAAGGGAATCAAAGTGAAGCTCTTGGATAACCTTGATCTTGTTCAAGATTAAGGGGGAAGAAGATTCAAAGGATCGACATAATTGGTTTATCGTTTATCGCTTTGTTATCTTCTTTGTATATACTACTTTCAACATTAATGAAAGATTACCCAATTTCAATTTGGAATTGGGGGCAGACGTAGTCGTAGCGAGGACGATCGACGAACTGCCTAAACAAATATCGTGTTCTTGTCGCTTTTACTTTTTCATTTACATTCTGTTCATAATTGGTATAATTGCTAAATTGATCAATGATTCAAGTGTTAAAATTGTGAATTAAAAGTTCTGCATAAACATCACAATTCACCACATCTTGAATTAGCATCAATTTGAATATTGTCACCAAGTGTTTGTCTATTCGTTTAATTCACCTTACTGCATTGTAAATCAAAGTTTGTCAATCTAGAAGTTAATTGATTTTCAGTTGTGACAAGTATTGATTCGATAGCATATCTCCTTATCCGGAATTTCGAATATCTTGTGGTTTTGTAACACATATAACCCTTTGCAATAGCGGTCCGGAATAGACGCAAGTCGATTCAGAACCGCTTTCGCTATAGTCTGTAAAAATCCCGAAAAACTGTGTTGGATCTATTCACCCCCCCTCTAGATCCTTAAGCCAGCGTCTAACAAGTGGCATCAAGAGCTTGGTTTATTCCGTGCTACGTGAAACACTTATTGGAAAGATGGCTTCCGGACCTAAAGGGGCTCATAATAGAGCTCCAGTTTTCAACGGCGAAAACTACGGCTATTGGAAGGATTGTATGTGTGTCCATATCAATGCAATTGATAGGAACATCTGGACAGCTATTGTCAATGGTCCATTCCAGATCACCATGACAAATGCAGCTGGTGCAGTTGTTCCAAAACCAGAAGATACTTGGAATGCTGAAGATGAAAAGAAATATGCATACGATTGGAAAGCGAGAAACATTCTAATCTCAGCTCTAGGAGTTGATGAATACTATCGCGTTTCCCATTGTAGATCAGCTAAAGCTATGTGGGACACATTGCAAGTTGCCCACGAGGGAACGGATGATGTCAAACTAGCTAGGATCAATACGCTAACTCAAGAGTTCGAACTTTTTCACATGGAAGATGGTGAAACCATCGAAAGTATGCAGAAAAGATTCGTTCACCTGAAAAATCGATTAAATTCTCTTGATAGACCTGTTTCCAATGCAGTTGCTACTAACAAAATCTTAAGGTGTTTGAACAGGGAATGGCAACCCAAAGTTACAGCAATTAAGGAAGCAAATGATCTCAACACTTTAGACATTACCACTCTTTTTGGTAAACTAGAGGAACATGAACAGCATCTTAAATGCCTTGACATGCATGAGAAGAGGACAAAGAAAGAAAAGAACATGGAGAAAGAGGTAGAGAAGAAGTCAATAGCTCTAAAAGCTTCGAGCTCCAAGACCTCAAAACGAGAGCCAAAGGATAGTGACACAAGTGATGACGAAGACTCCGATGATGAGGAAATGGGACTGTTTGTGCGAAGATACAACAAATATCTAAAGAAAAATGGAGCAAAACATTCCGACAAAGGCTTGATCAACTATAGAAAGTGTCATACCCCAATTTTTGACCTAAGATACCACCTCATATCATTTGCATATACATCATTTGCATCTCTAACAAATTGCATAGCTTGTGTTTGTTACTTGTGCTCAACAGGGTTTAATCAAGAACTATCTTCATCAGTACAAGTAACAATCAATTAGGGTTTTGTTCTCCCTTCATTTCAAAATAACTATCTTCATCAACAATCAACATTTGGTCCTCAGAGATTCACTTCAACAAACTCAACAGCTTTGAATCGACTGAATTAGGGTTTTGACTGAAGACAGCATACTCCTGACTTTTGCTCAGGATTTGACCTAATGACTTGGGACATGACCTCAAGACCCCAAGTGCATCATTTTGACCTAATCCATTGGCTCAGAACATCTCCTACACAAAGATTGATCAGACAAATCCTCAGATCAGGGTTTTTTGAACTATCAGGGACTAAAATCGGGGATCACATTTGGGAAACCCTAAAAACCCCCAGGAAGTCAATCAAAGGTTTCAATCATCCTCAAATAATCCCTATGACAATATACAATGGAAATTACATCTCAATTCAAGACCTACAGGCATCAATTTCATCAGGTCGACAATTAGGGTTTTTGACCTAATTCACTGAGCAACTGACTTTTTAATCAGGACATGGTGCCACAACTCAAATCATGGTTCAATATCCTCTAATACCTCAATATGATCCATTCATGCTATTCATTTGATGAGGATAGCTTGTTTCACTTGAAATCTCCAGAAACGCGATTCGTCTGAAAAAGTCAACTGTACAAGATCACCATTGACTTTTGGGGAATTTTGGTCAACCATGACTTTTGAAGTTTTGAATCATCAATATATGATATGAGAAGTCATTTGATCAAGGAAAATCAAGAAAATCAATCAAGAATCAAAAAGTCAAAAGTTTGACTTTCATACTTAGAAAATTTTCTAAGTGTTTTTCAATGGTTTTTTCCAAACTTTGGAAGGGAATTTCTCAAAATTTCACCTACAAACTGAAAAAAACTCCCAACATGAAAGTTGTAGATTTTGATCCAATAAACAACTTTGACACATATAAAATTTTTCCATAAGATCAACCATTTAAGAGATATGGTGCTTCAAAGTTGGTACTTTTTGAAAACTTCACTTAAAATCTCATTTTCTTCAAAGTTCATGGATCTTTTTCACCCATTTCCTTAAAGGTCTTGAAGAAACTTTCAACTAGGGTTTTGAAGTGTGTAACATGAGCTTTCCAAAATGTCCAAGAGCATGAAAAAATATGGAGCATAGCTATGGTTTTGAATTATGCATTTAGTGATCATCTTCACTTGAATTTCAAGCCATTTTCACTAAATTTCAAGCCATTTTGCCTAATGATGCAAGCAATGACATAAACCACCAATAATTGTGAGATATTTCTGGTTTGAGATCAGAATAGAAAGAGATAAGAAGCACTTGAGATTTTTAACCATGGTTATCATTTTTAACCATGTGCATTAAATGTAAAGATTCCATTTTATCTTCAAATGCCAAATCACCAATTCTTGATCAACTTGCAAAGCTTTATATTCAGAAACTTTGGCCTATAAATAGAGGTTCAAATCACTCTTCAATTCACACCAAAACCTCACAATTATAGGTTTTCTCTCTTCTTTCTTAGAATGCAAGTTTCTTAAGTTTCAAAGAGGTGAAATTCTCAACCTCTAAATCTTTGAAGTTCTAAGTAAAGTTATGCTTCCAACACTTCCCAAATATCATATGGATGTTGTTTGAACCATTGAAACCTTCCAAAAACACTCAAATCTCAGAACCACTATCTCACTTCCACATGAACCAAAATTGAGCCTTATCATGTCAAAATCCATTCAAGAACATTTCTGTCCAAACTAACACTTCCAACACCTCATATACATCACATATGAACTATCCAAGCACTCACATATGATCTGTAACCTCAGAATCATCAGATTCAATTCTCACTCCAAGCAGCTGCAGTTCAGGTTCCATGGCCTTGCTCAAGTGAATTCAAACTGTTCCAAGCATTCAAACATGTTCCATAAGGTCCATTGATGCTGTTCAGATCAAGAAATAACAACTGGAACTCCTCTATTGCAAAATTCGATCTCCAGCTTTGGCATTTTTGAGGTAAGTGCCTATCAACTTCAAACTCATACATGCATGCATCATAAATGAAAAACTGGTTTACCATCATGTTTCTGCATACATATGGATCATTAACCCTCAATCAATTGCATCATAACTTGCACATACACGATTTCAGATTGAATCATAGGATTAGGGTTCTTCACGATTTCCAGAAAATTAATGATCTTAGAGTGAAAATAAATGAAATTAAATGGTACCATCATGTTCCTCGTCCAAAATCGAGCAAGATAGGCTATTCACTTGATCAAAACAATCCAGTTTTAGAGAAATTCAAAATCAAAATAGGGATGTGTTCTTGGCGCCATTTTTTGTTCAGAGATTTCAAACACTTGTTTTTGAATATAATTAAATGAGCGTGTATCATAAACAAGCTGCGCGCGCAGCTCAGTTGGCTTTTGTTTTGAGTAGTGACCTCAAGGTCACGAGTTCAAGTCCCTATGGGACCAAACCCTTCTTTTTTATCACTTATTTTCTTTAATTTTTCACACAACTTCAACTAATTATTTAACTAACCAAATTAATTCATTTTTCATTCATTTTTTGTACACTCTTTATTTAACACATATATTTTATGAATGTCCAAAAAAATCACAAAAAAAGATTTATTTAATATACTTTTAATTAGGTTTAAAATGACATATTTTTAAGTGTTTTTAAATACTTTAAATATTGTTTTATTTGATTTTTTCAAACCTAATCACTTGTAAATATTTTTGTGATCAAACCCTAATCACTTAGGTCTTAATTAAGCATTAAAACTTGTTTTAAACTTAATTAAGTTGATTTCTTTCAAATTCAAATCGTTTTAAAACGAGCGATCACAATTCTTTTCAAAAACGAATAAACCATTTCTTTTTGAAACTATTGATTAAATTTTAATTGATCAATTGATTTTCAAAACGAAGTGGGGCCTCTCGAATATTAGAGAGTATAAGACCCACTCTTTTTCCTTTTTACAGTTTTTCTTTGTACAGAAAACTCTTTCAAAACAATACTTTTCAAAACAATCTTCAAACAGTTTTTCAAAAGCGAAACCTCGCGCTCTGTTAATATAGCAATCAACCATGTTTTGTAAATAAAACACGGGCCTCCACATAGGTATAAGTCCCAAGCCCTTTTGTACATACCCATTCCAGTACATGAAATTAGGTATTTCATTGTACGCCTTTTTATACATACACCTTTTTGTACATATCTCGATCAATCTGATTTTTAACTTTGAATAACAAATCAAAAAATGAAGGTTTTTCTTTAAATCTTCCCAAAAATATACCATGGGCCTCCATGTAGGTATAAGTCCCAAGCCCTTTGTAAAAACCTGTTTACATAACTTTGAATAAACTCAAGCGGACCTCTCCCCGAGTGTGAGTCCCGAGCCCCTGTGTATACAAATGGATCATGCTTACAGGTATATTTCCTTCATAAACTCCATTATATACACACACTTTGTCATATATATATAATTGTTCATACCTGTTCATGTTTGTTAATACTTGTTCATGTTTGTTCATATATGTGATATGTGTGCTTGTTCAACTTAGTACAACACTAGGTTCCCCATAGCCTCCTATTGGGCTTCGTGCAAAGAATCTCCACTAGTTTAGGTTAGGACATAGAGTATGGTTTCCCGGTGAAATCGCTCTAAGAGCTCAGACCAACTATACCATGCCTCCCCTTGGGCTTTGTACAAACGAGTGACCCTCCCATAGCCTCCTCTTGGGCTTACAATGCAAGGACCCTGGATTGTCCCTCCCATAGCCTCCTCTTGGGCTTACAATGCAAGGACCCTCGGATAGCCTCCTCTTGGGCTTCGTACAAGGACCCACGGGCTTCTTATAAGCATCCCCAATATCCAAAACAAATACCCTAGGAGATTAGACATTTATCATCTCTATGATAGGAGTATCTCTTCTATATCATCACAAACAATCAATCAAACTTTTTTTGCCACAAGGCTGGCTAATCAATCAAACCTTTTTTGCCACAAGGCTGGCTAATCAATCAAACCTTTTTGCCACAAGGCTGGCTAATCAATCAAACCGTTTTGCCACCATACTGGCTGATTAATCAAAGTTTTTTGTCACAAGGCTGACTTCATTGAAACTTTTGCCACGAGGCTGGCTGATTAATCAAAAATTTTTGTCACAAGGCTGACTTCATTAAAAGTTTTTGCCACAAGGCTGGTTAAACAAAAACATCTTTATCATTCTAAGCACCCTAAGTGGCATGGCCCCGGGCTTATAATGAAAAGATTTTCAAACAAAATCAAACAGATGTATGTGATGATATAGATTAGATACATCGAACATTTAGATGACATTTGTCTCTTTTCCTTTGCTTCCACTAGCATAAGTGGGAACTACGATTGCTCTGACTTTCTCAACATCCCTTTGAGAATACGTAGGCACAAGGTCGATCCTTGGCGAGCAAAATAAAACAAAAAAAACCATTTAAACCTTAGCACCCGTAGACCTCGAGCTACAGATGCTCTGATTCCCTCTAGGGGATATGTATGCAGAGGATCGCGATGATCTTTGCGAGCATAATCAAACAAACACCTTAGGTCCCACCTCTTTCTCACAAGAACCTCCACCATAACAAGAATGGAATAAACAAAACAAAGAAACCTATAGAGTACTATAGATACGTTGGATGCTAATACCTTCCCTTCGTATAACCAACCCTCTTACCCAAGATCTCTCCCCCACTTTTAAGGTTATTGCAACTTTTTTCCTTTTCCTCTTTTGGAAACAATAAAAAGTTTGGTCCGTACAAAAGAAAAATCATTTTTTGAGCACTCGAGCCCAAAGAAGGCATCAGGTGTCTCATCCCAAAAAAAAGACAACGATTTTTCCGCCGCGACAGAAAAATGGCGACTTCACTGGGGAACATCTTTTTATTGTTTCCAAAGAAAGGGTTATTTCTATTTGTTTTATTTTTATTATGTTCTTGTTTGGTTCTTTGGTTCTGTTACTTGTGTGGATTCTGTTACAAGTGATACATTATGGACAAATCCTAACCCGGATTAAGTACACATAAGAAATTAGGTGGAGGGTATAGTCATGTGCAGGCGCACGTGAGAATCCTTCCGCTCAGTGGAGGTTCCTTGTTTGTAATATATGTTTAGCGAGTTAATTGCGAAGACATTATTGCTTTCATTGAACTGTAGAAGCTGAGAGACCGTAGAACCCCAACCCATCCTGGCCTTATTAGGTTGTGGTGCAGAAACTATTCAGGTGAAGACTTGGATTAGTTGTCATGCGGAGAACCACACTCAGACGAGTTTTTCTTGAGAATATTACTGGCTCATGAGTTTAATTGTGGAAAGCCGGTAATATCCGAAAGAAAAATGTAGACTCTGACGTATCAGTAGAACATGTTGTGCAGGTGATTAACTAGAACTATCCCATTTTTGGTTCTCTGACCTCATGCTCGTGACGCTGGACCTTTGAACCTATGTGTACCATGTATTTGTGTTGCCATTACCATGTCTGTATTACCATGTATGTGCTACCATGTATGCGTTACCATGTTTGAATATGTGGCATCCATCCATCCACGCATTCATACATCCATAAAAAATAAAAAATCTTTTTCCATAAAAACATGATTTTTCCAAAAATTTAGAGAATTTTCTTTGCAAACATTATAGGGTTAAGTTATGGTAAAAAGGCATACCAAGAGGTACGGTTTCAAAGAGCCTAATGTGGAAAGACTGAAAGAGTTAGCGTCTTTTGTACAAGATCCTTCTGATTTTAGGAAAAGCCATGGAAAGCTTTTGCCTATTTTGAACACTCATGTTGATGAAGGGCTTCTCAAAACTCTGGTTCAGTTTTATGATCCCGTCTACCGGTGTTTCACCTTTCCAGACTATCAGTTGGTACCAACCTTGGAAGAATATGCCAATCTTTTGGGTATTTCTGTGTCTGACAAAATACCTTTCAATGGTTTGGAAGCCATTCCTAAGTCACCAGTCATTGCAACAGGTACCCACTTGAAGAAATCTGAAGTAGAGAGTAATTGGACTACCAAAGGAAACCTTCCAGGTTTGCCTTCACAGTTTCTAATAAAGAAAGCCTTTGACTTCATCGAAACTGGTAGCATGATAGCTTTTGAAGCTGTACTAGCCTTGCTCATCTATGGGTTGGTTCTGTTTCCCAATATCGACGACTTTGTTGATATCAATGCCATAAAGGTCTTTTTGAATGGAAATCTCGTTCCGACTCTGCTTGGTGACATGTATTTCTCTGTCCATCATAGGAATCACCAAGGTGGTGGAATTATTGTATGTTGTGCACCTCTGTTGTTTAAATGGATTGTTTCACACTTACCTAAGTCTCCCATTTTCACGGAAAACCGGGAAGGTTTACGTTGGTCTCAAAGACTTATGTCTCTTACTAATAATGATATTCAGTGGTATACCTTGGCTCGCTGCGGTACAGAAACCATTGAAAGCTGTGGAGAATTCGCCAACGTACCCCTCATTGGTACACAAGGAGGAATTAACTACAATCCAGTCCTAGCCCGACGACAACTCGGGTATGCAAATTCAACTAAACCCATTGGACCTACAGTGGAAAGTTACTTTTATCAGGAAGGAAATGATCCTCAGGGGTTGAAAACAAAAATGGTGAAAGCCTGGTACGACATCCGATGGAAAGAAAAAGGTGAGACAAAGAACTGTATCGCTACGAGCGCCTACACCTGTTGGGTAAGGAAAAGAGCAAGGGAGTTTCAAATGCCTTATGATTATGAAAAACCCATGTTCCCTGTGGTGTCTCAACGACCCAACATTCCCACTATGGAGGAATACCAAGACACTTTGACCAAGATGAGGATAGAGAAAGACGCTTGGAAAGAAAAGTTTCGAAGAACTGATGTGGAAAACAGAAAGTTGAAGAAACAAGTGAAAGAACACAAAGAAACTCTCTATTATCAGGATGGATGGCTCATGAACAAAGATGAGAAGATCCGTCGGAAAGATGCCGCAATCAGAAGATACATCAAAGAAAGCAAGAAAAAGCTTGAAGGCTCAACAAGCAACGCTCCGATACTTGACAATTGGAAGAATGTGGTTGACAAGCTGAGAGCTGAAAAGGCCGAGTTGAAAGCTCGCTATGGGAAAGAAATCATGAAGCTCAAGTTGCACAATGCATTTGGTTCTTCGTCTGATGAAGATGCTTAGGATTTATTTAAATTTTCATGTATCATTTGATTCTGTAAGGAGCTACGCTCCAATGTTGTAACATTTCCCATTATTGTAATAAAAAATGAATGAATAAAAGAATAGTTTGTGTTCAAATGTTTGCAAAGGAAATAATCTTTAAAATGTTTGGAAAAATCATAAATTTCTTTTTGCATACATCATTCTGCATATCGAGTCTGTTGTATAGAGTCTTATCTTTTGGATCTTTCTCCAATAGATCGTCAAGCTGTCGCGTCTCAAAGTTTCTCGACCGCGCTCGCAATCAGATCACAGATACAATACTCGTTCAAACAGAAGAAGAGTAATGGAACACTCTGAACAAGAGAATATTGAGCTTCGTGGTACGGTGACCACCCTTCAGGAAAAGTTGGAAAGTCTCACTACTCTGGTTGACTCCTTAATGGCCGCACAAAATCAGCCGCCGCCACCCAACAGTCAAGCAACGGTAACATCTGAAGTCACTACTCCAGTTTCTACAGTTGCGTTCGGTATTCCATCTTTCTCCATGCCAGAAGGTTGGGGCACGCCTTTCAGCTTTGGTACAGGATTTCGCCATAATTTCTCTGGGGTTCAAACAGCTACAACTGAAGCGCCTGCTGCACAAAGTTCACAGTTTACTCCAAATCAGGGGGTAACTTTTTCTCAAGTCACTATGGCACTTTCTCAGCCCACTATGACAGTTCCGACTCCTACGGTTCACACTGTTCCTTATGATGGCAATGAGATTTATCATGATCAAGGTGATAGCACAAATCAGCGTAATCTTGTAGGAGATCTCCAAGAGCAGTTCAACAAGATTCAGCTGGAAGTCAAAGCTATTCGTGGAAAAGATTTGTTTGGAAAGAATGCCCAGGAGCTATGTTTGGTTCCCAGTGTACAAATACCAGCCAAGTTCAAGGTCCCAGACTTTGAGAAATACAAAGGAAGTTCTTGCCCACAAAGTCATCTTGTGATGTATGCCAGGAAGATGTCTACTTATGCAGATAATCATCAGTTGCTTATCCATTACTTTCAAGACAGTTTGACTGGTGCCGCACTGAAGTGGTACACAGGTTTGGATAGCACCAATATTCGAACTTTCAATGACTTAGGCGAGGCCTTTGTCCGACAATACAAGTATAACTCAGATATGGCTCCAGACAGAGATCAGCTTCGATCCATGGCTCAGAAAGACCATGAAACTTTCAAAGAGTATGCCCAACGATGGAGAGAAACTGCTGCTCAGATTAATCCACCGTTAAAAGAAAAAGAGATGACAAAGATCTTCTTGAATACTCTCAGTCCGTTTTACTATGAACGCATGATTGCTAGTGCTCCAAGTGATTTCACCGAAATGGTAAACATGGGGATGCGTCTAGAAGAAGGAGTCCGAACCGGACGTCTAACTAAAGAAGGTGGATCTTCAAGTGGAACCAAAAAGTTTGGAAGTGGTTTCCCAAAGAAGAAAGAACAAAGTGTTGACATGGTGTCCCAAGGGAAGCCAAGAGGAAATGTTAATCGCCAACGACAGGTAGCTGCTATCGCACCAGCCGTTAATGTTAATACAACACCGAATCCGGGATTTACTCCGCAGTTTCAACAACAACAGCCTCGACAACAGGCTCAGCAGTTTAGCAATAATCAGAATCGTGTACAAAGAGCTCCACAGTTTGATCCGATTCCAATGACCTACACAGAATTGTACCCTGCTTTGATTGAAAGAGGTCTTGTTCAGACTAAAGCACCACCACCAGTACCTGAGAAACTCCCATGGTGGTACAAAGCTGAGGTCTCATGCCCTTATCATCAAGGAGCGCCTGGCCATGATCTTGAACATTGCATAGCTTTGAAACATGAAGTTCAGAGGTTGGTAAGATCTAATCTCCTCTCTTTCAGAAATTTGAATCCAAATGTGCAAGCAAATCCGCTGCCCAATCATGGAGGGCATGTTGTAAACATGGTGTATGGATGTCCTGGTCCGTACCGAGTCTATAATATCAATTTCTCAAGAGCCAATTTGGTACAAATGCACGCCACTCTCTGTCGAGGGCAGAATTTTCGCCAGCATCACTATGGTTCCTGTAGCATATGTTGTGTAGATTCTCATGGATGTTCGATTGTGAGAAGAGATCTCCAAGTACTGTTGGATAATGGTACTATTCAGATCTATAGAAATAGGAATGAAAATGAAGTTAACATGATAGGATGCTATCCGCATGAGCTTTTAGTCTCAGATATCAACTCGGAAATGCCTACAGTTAACGTCATCGTTCCTCATTTCAACATGCCTGAGCGCATGGAAGTTACTTATAACAAGCCGAAGGTTCCTGTTGCTCCTTTGATCATTTGTCTACCTGGACCTGTTCCCTATGACTCTGACAAGGCAGTTCCATACAATTACAATGCCACAATGATAAAGAATGGACAAGAAGTTCCTTTACCTACTCTTTCATCTGTCGTGAACATCGCTGATGTGAGTCGAGTAACAAGAAGTGGACGTGTGTATACTCCATTACCTCCGAAGCAACCTGTTGCTCCTGCGACCGGACAAAATTCTATCAGTACACCAGCAGGGAATCCTGTGGAAACTCCTATCAGTAATACAAACACTGATGTTGGTCAATCCAGTGGAACCAATGTCAATCCTGACTTTGATGAAAATTTGAAGCTTATCAAAAGAAGTGAATACAAGATTGTGGATCAGCTTATGCAGACTCCTTCAAAAATCTCAATACTTTCATTGCTGTTGAATTCAGAAGCCCACAGGGAAGCCCTGATGAGAGTTTTGGATCAAGCTTTTGTAGATCATGATGTGGCTGTTGACCACTTTGATGGGATAATAGCCAACATAACAGCTTGCAACAATTTAAGCTTCTGTGATGAAGAACTCCCCGAGGAGGGTAGAAATCACAATCTTGCTTTACACATTTCTATGAACTGTCAGTCAGACTCTTTGTCCAATGTATTGGTAGACACCGGATCTTCCTTGAATGTGATGCCAAAGACGACTCTTGCTCGTTTGTCTTACCAAGGAATGCCTATGAAGTTCAGTGGTGTAGTTGTCAAAGCATTTGATGGATCGCGAAAATCTGTTATCGGCGAGGTCAACCTTCCCATGACAATTGGTCCACGTACATTTCAAATCACCTTCCAGGTCATGGACATTCAAGCTGCTTATAGCTGTTTGTTAGGACGACCATGGATCCATGAAGCAGGGGCAGTAACTTCTACGCTCCATCAAAAGTTAAAATTTGTAACAAATGGAAAATTGGTAACGATAAGTGGAGAACAAGCCTTGATGGTGAGTCATTTGTCCAATTTCTCTTTTATCAGTGCCGAGGATGTGGAAGGAACTCAGTTCCAAGGTCTCTCTTTAGAAGACGAATCTTCCAAAAAGAAAGCATCGATCTCTTCTTACAAAGAGGCGGTAAAAGTAGTGAAAGATGGAATTACCACTGGCTGGGGGAAAGTTGTGATCCCTACCAAAAATGAAACTAGAGCAGGTCTCGGATGTTCACCAACATTCTCAAACTGCACTAAGAAGGATGAAACCCTTCGTCCGATCAAAGAAACATTCATTAGTGGAGGATTCCTTAACCCAATTCCTCAAGAGGTTAATGTCCTTATCGAAGAATGTATCGAAGAAGGTCTACCCGATCCTGAAGAAGAATGGAAATGTTATCTCAATGACTCGGGATACATATCTCAGGAAGAACCATATCCTCCTTCAGAGAAATCCAAAGGCAATGAAACTGAACCTGTTCCTGCAGAAATCTGGGACACCTTGGGACAACCAAGTGGAAAATTTGATTATATGGTGAAATATACAGCACCTGAAAGTTACAAGATTGCGATTGAGGATATCCAACCAACTGGATGGGGAGATTCCTTTGAATATAATAGTCAACCAGAAGAGGCTTACCAATGCTCTCAATTTTCTCAGCAGCCTGAAGTTACTGAAGATTTCGGCTTCAACGCATCTGCCAAGGTTTATAATCCTGAAGATGGTTATTATCACATAAATGCCATTTTTGAAGATGAAGGGGAAGATGATCCCGCAACCGACTCAGAAAGTGTTGCTGACAATGAGTCTCTTCATCCTGAAGACTGGGAAATACATCCTGAAAATTCTGAAGATTGTGACTCATCTTATGCTCTTCAAGAAGTAGAAGAAGACCGTTTCAACTCTACAAAGAACAAGGGTGACAAACCAGGACCTTCAAATCCTGCTCGACCAGCAAACGATGTCAATACTGAAGATCACTCTGGGGAGAATTTTCCTGAATACATAATACACAGAGGAGTTCGTTGCTACTGGAAAGCTGTCGACGTTCCGAATGTTGTTCGCCGCTCAAAGTAATCACTTCGCTGTTATTTTGACCTCCTGCCTTGCCCAAAGCAGAGAGATGTTTTATAGGGCTTTGCTTTTAAATGTTCCGCCCAAATAACTTTGTGTATAGGGCTTTGTTTTAAAAGTTTCCCTCTTTGTCCCGCCCAAGACAAATGAGTTTGTGTTTAGGGCTTTGTTTCAAAAATGAATCATAAATAAAGTGTCATTTTGAATTCCCTACATTATATGTTTTATTTTTTTGCCTTTTTTTTTTCTGGAAATGGTAATCCTAAAAAACCAAAATAAAGAAAAAACTTTTTCAAAAAAATCTGCATACACTCTTGCATTCATAAATTTTCTGAAATAAATATAAATCACATGTGCAGATTTACTATTGATAAACCCATTGAATGCAATAACCCTATGCCCTCTCCCAACTTTGAGTTTCCTGTGTTCGAAGCCGAAGAAGAGGAAGAAGAGGAGATCCCAGACGAGATTTCTCGATTACTTAAGCACGAGGAAAGAGCCATTCTGCCTCACAAAGAGCCTTTAGAAAAGATCAACTTGGGTTCTGAAGAAGACAAAAAAGAAGTGACCATTGGATCGCTCCTTGATACTGATGTCAAGAGTAAGTTGACAGACCTCCTCAAAGAATATGTTGACGTGTTTGCCTGGTCCTACCAAGACATGCCTGGGTTGGATACCAATATTGTTCAGCATTACTTGCCATTGAAGCCAGAATGTCCGCCGGTTAAGCAGAAATTGCGAAGGACTCACCCTGATATGGCTAATAAGATCAAAGTGGAAGTTCAAAAGCAACTCGACGCAGGTTTTCTTGTCACCTCTGAGTATCCTCAATGGTTAGCCAACATAGTGCCAGTTCCAAAGAAAGATGGCAAAGTCAGAATGTGTGTTGACTACCGTGACTTGAACAAGGCCAGTCCAAAAGATGACTTTCCATTACCACATATTGACATGTTGGTTGATAACACCGCTAAGTTCAACGTCTTTTCCTTCATGGACGGGTTCTCCGGTTATAATCAGATCAAGATGGCTCCTGAAGACATGGAGAAGACATCTTTCATCACCCCATGGGGTACCTTTTGCTACAAAGTGATGCCATTTGGATTAAAGAATGCAGGCGCAACTTACCAAAGAGCAATGACTACTCTCTTTCATGACATGATGCATAAAGAAATTGAAGTTTATGTGGACGACATGATAGCCAAGTCCAGCACAGAAGAAGAACACATTGAATACCTTTTGAAGTTGTTTCAACGATTAAGGAAATATCAGCTTCGCTTGATTCCTAACAAATGTACTTTTGGGGTTAGATCTGGAAAACTCTTAGGTTTCATTGTCAGCCAAAGAGGTATTGAAGTAGATCCCGACAAAGTCAGAGCTATTCAAGAGATGTCTGCACCAAAAACTGAAAAGCAAGTAAGAGGATTTCTCGGACGATTGAACTACATCTCCAGATTTATCTCTCAAATGACTGCTACATGTGGGCCAATTTTCAAGCTTCTCCGCAAAGATCAAGGGGTTGTATGGACTGAAGATTGCCAGAAAGCGTTCGACAGTATCAAAGAATACCTGTTAGAACCACCAATATTGATTCCTCCAGTTGAAGGAAGACCACTAATCATGTACCTTACTGTGTTGGAAGAATCCATGGGTTGTATGCTTGGACAACAAGATGAAACTGGTAAGAAGGAGCATGCCATCTATTACCTGAGTAAGAAATTCACAGACTGTGAGTCTCGTTACTCCATGCTCGAAAAAACATGTTGTGCTTTGGTTTGGGCTTCAAAACGTCTCCGCCAATACATGATCAACAATACTACTTGGTTAATCTCCAAAATGGATCCGATCAAGTATGTCTTTGAAAAGCCTGCCTTAACAGGAAGGATTGCCCGATGGCAAATGCTGTTATCCGAATATGACATTGAATACCGTGCTCAAAAGGCGGTCAAAGGAAGCATTCTCGCCGATCATTTGGCGCATCAGCCAATTAATGAATATCAATCTCTCAAGCTTGACTTTCCTGATGAAGATGTCTTGTACTTGAAGATGAAAGATTGTGATGAACCGTTACCAGAAGAAGGTCCTGATCCCGGATCAAGATGGGGCCTAATTTTTGATGGAGCAGTAAACGCTTTTGGCAATGGAATTGGGGCAATCATCATCACTCCCAAGGGTACTCATATCCCATTCTCCGCCAGATTGCTATTTGAGTGCACCAACAACATCGCAGAATATGAAGCTTGTATCATGGGTCTCGAAGAAGCCATTGACTTAAGGATCAAAATCCTAGACATATATGGAGATTCAGCCCTCGTGATCAACCAAATCAAAGACAAGTGGGAAACTTACCACCCTGGCTTGATTCCTTACAGAGATTATGCAAGACGTCTGTTGACTTTCTTCAACAAGGTTGAATTGCATCATATACCTCGAGATCAGAATCGAATGGCAGACGCCTTGGCTACTTTATCTTCCATGTTCAAAGTCAATCATTGGAACGATATGCCTACAGTCAGAATTACGCGCCTTGAAAGGCCCGCCTATGTGTTTGCAACTGAAGCAGTCATCGATGATAAACCGTGGTTCCACGATATCAAACGCTTCCTTCAAACTCAAGAGTACCCGCTTGGGGCATCAAACAAAGACAAGAAGACTCTAAGGAGACTTTCTGGCAGTTTCTTCCTGAACGGAGACGTGCTATATAAAAGAAACTTCGACATGGTTTTGCTCAGATGCGTGGATAGACACGAAGCAGACATGTTAATGCATGAAGTGCATGAAGGGTCCTTTGGAACTCATTCAAATGGGCATGCAATGTCCAAAAAGATCTTAAGAGCAGGATACTATTGGTTGACAATGGAATCTGACTGTTACAAACACGTGAAGAGATGTCACAAGTGCCAGATCTACGCAGATAAGATCCATGTACCGCCGACTCTACTCAACGTTCTCTCATCTCCGTGGCCTTTCTCCATGTGGGGTATCGATATGATTGGAATGATCGAACCAAAAGCTTCAAACGGTCATCGTTTCATCTTAGTAGATATTGATTACTTCACTAAATGGGTCGAAGCAGCGTCTTATGCCAATGTTACAAGACAAGTGGTTGTAAGGTTTATCAAGAACAACATCATTTGCCGATATGGTATTCCCAGCAAGATCATTACTGACAATGGTTCGAACTTGAATAACAAGATGATGAAAGAATTGTGTGAGGAATTCAAGATTGAGCATCATAACTCTTCTCCTTACAGACCAAAAATGAACGGCGCCGTTGAAGCTGCTAACAAGAACATTAAGAAGATCGTCCAGAAAATGGTCGTCACTTACAAAGACTGGCATGAAATGTTGCCATTTGCTTTACATGGGTACCGTACTTCAGTGCGTACTTCAACAGGGGCAACTCCCTTTTCTCTAGTATACGGCATGGAAGCTGTGCTCCCCGTAGAAGTTGAAATCCCATCAATGAGAGTCCTCATGGAGACTAAGTTATCAGAGGCTGAATGGTGTCAAAGCAGATACGATCAGTTGAACTTAATCGAAGAAAAACGTATGACTGCTCTATGCCATGGACAGTTATACCAAGCAAGGATGAAACAAGCCTTCAACAAAAAGGTTCGACCTCGTGAATTTCGAAAAGGCGACCTCGTGCTTAAAAAGATCTTGTCTTTTCAACCAGATTCTAGGGGCAAATGGTCTCCTAATTACGAAGGCCCGTATGTTGTCAAAAGAACATTTTCTGGCGGCGCCATGACTCTTGCAACCATGGATGGTGATGAACTCCCATATCCTGTGAATGCTGATGCAGTCAAGAAATACTTTGTCTAAAAAAAAAAATACAAAAGAACAGCTCGGTAAGTTGAAAACCCGCAAAGGGCGACTTAGGCAAAAATGAGCGTCTCGGTGGACTGAAAACCCTAAAGGACGGTCCAGGCAAAAATTAGAGACAATAAACAAAAAAATTCATCCCGGTAGATTGAAAACCTGAAAAGGCAATCTAGGCAAAAATTAGGGATTTACGACAAAGTAACTGCATCAGTCCATACTTCGTCACCTGAATCGTCTTTTCCATCAAAGGATCTTCAATCAAATCATCGCCAATCAGAAGCGATAAGCACAATCGGAACTCAAAGTTGTTAGGGGGAATAGTGGTTATTGCTTTCAATGTAGCCTTTTCCGCATAATTACCATTTCCAACTTTTGTAAATACTCTATGGAATCATGCCTTTAGCTGATTACCATCCTATTAAATAAATTTGAGCCTTGTGCCCATTTGTCTGCAATCTCTAATTTATTTTAGCTTGCAAAATGACGCTTTAATTGTGTTATTCACTTTTGAAAAAAAGAAAAAAAGTTTTAAATGAATTTACTTCACTTTTCTTTTTTCAAAATAAAAGCGAAATTTTCCTTTGAGTTGTGAACAACCGAAGGAACATCAATAGCTATCTCCATAGGATGAATCAAAGATTATGATAGGAAAAGCTCTTCTATCCCCAGTGAAGAAGCTCTTCTATCCCCAGTAAAGAAGGTCTTTTATCCCCAGTGACGAAGATTTTCCATCTCCAGTGAAGAAGCTCTTCCATCCCAGTAAAAATGCTTATCTTCCCCAGAGAAGTTTAAAACACGCAACACCATTCATCACCCGTGTTATCTACACCGTGTTGAAGAACATTTGCCAAGTATCTGGTTGTATTGCGACGTCGGTCCCTCTCCAGTATATACTCTTTTGTCTGTCAGTCTCGTCAGCATGCATGCTACATTCATGACATTCATCATTCATACATATTTGCATCATTTATGCATTCTTGCATTTTTCAATGTTTGCTTTAAAATCACCTGTTTAGGATATATTTATCCTCAAAAAAAAAAAAAAAAAAAAAAAAAAAAAGAAGAAAAGAAACAAGTATGGGCGTGTCATCTCTCCAAGTAGGTTGTCACCCATAAGCAGAAAAGAACATCTTCTTTTTCCAGTTCCCCACTGAGATCATTCCTCGTGGAAGAAGGTTGCTTTAGTTTCTCCTTTCAAAACAAAGGAGGAGATCCCCAGTTGAGTTCATTCCTCATGGGTGCAAAGTCTTGTTTGACTATTTCTTTCCAATTCATTCTTGGTTAGAACCCTGTCTTTACCAAAGATTCAAATTCCGATTCCTCAAACAGAGTCGTGAAAAACAGACAATAAGCAATAGCCTCATCTTCTGAGCAGTTTATGTCTCTTTCAAAATATTTTTCCTCTCTAGGAAATCAATCATGAAGACCATTTGACAATCAGGGCCTTATTACTGTTCACGAGGCTGAATAACCAGTAATTTCCCTAGCAAAGTCTCCAGGATCATTTTATCACTCGGCTGATAATTGATCATGTCTTCAAAACCGCTATCACAAGGCTGGTAGTCGGTAACCTTTTGTTCTGGTTATATTATTTAACATGTCTATCACAATGCTGATAGTCGGTAATATTAACCGAACCTTTGAAACTCTTTTTACCTTGTCAAGTCTATCACCATGCTGGTAGTCGGTAACACAGTTTCGCACCTTTCACCTTCGCATTATTAAACAAGTCTATCCCTGTGTTGATAGTCGATTGGTAAGTTTTTTACAAAGCTATCATTCCCCGGTGAAGCATATACTTGCTTTCCCAAAAAGAACAAAAATGGATTCTGTTCCTTAAAACAGATTGAGACATCCTTCCCAATCTCTTTTCCCCAGTGGAGTCAGTTTTGATATTCCCTCGGTAAAGATATCCTTGCATCATTCGCAATTTTGGTATCTTAGGTCCAAAATTCGCGTCTTCTGATATTTAAGTCTCTTCCACCCTATCAAAATAAAGATTTTCAATCTTCATATCTCAGGTTGAAGAAACTTAAATAGGGGCATCTGTCATACCCCAATTTTTGACCTAAGATACCACCTCATATCATTTGCATATACATCATTTGCATCTCTAACAAATTGCATAGCTTGTGTTTGTTACTTGTGCTCAACAGGGTTTAATCAAGAACTATCTTCATCAGTACAAGTAACAATCAATTAGGGTTTTGTTCTCCCTTCATTTCAAAAGAACTATCTTCATCAACAATCAACATTTGGTCCTCAGAGATTCACTTCAACAAACTCAACAGCTTTGAATCGACTGAATTAGGGTTTTGACTGAAGACAGCATACTCCTGACTTTTGCTCAGGATTTGACCTAATGACTTGGGACATGACCTCAAGACCCCAAGTGCATCATTTTGACCTAATCCATTGGCTCAGAACATCTCCTACACAAAGATTGATCAGACAAATCCTCAGATCAGGGTTTTTTGAACTATCAGGGACTAAAATCGGGGATCACATTTGGGAAACCCTAAAAACCCCCAGGAAGTCAATCAAAGGTTTCAATCATCCTCAAATAATCCCTATGACAATATACAATGGAAATTACATCTCAATTCAAGACCTACAGGCATCAATTTCATCAGGTCGACAATTAGGGTTTTTGACCTAATTCACTGAGCAACTGACTTTTTAATCAGGACATGGTGCCACAACTCAAATCATGGTTCAATATCCTCTAATACCTCAATATGATCCATTCATGCTATTCATTTGATGAGGATAGCTTGTTTCACTTGAAATCTCCAGAAACGCGATTCGTCTGAAAAAGTCAACTGTACAAGATCACCATTGACTTTTGGGGAATTTTGGTCAACCATGACTTTTGAAGTTTTGAATCATCAATATATGATATGAGAAGTCATTTGATCAAGGAAAATCAAGAAAATCAATCAAGAATCAAAAAGTCAAAAGTTTGACTTTCATACTTAGAAAATTTTCTAAGTGTTTTTCAATGGTTTTTTCCAAACTTTGGAAGGGAATTTCTCAAAATTTCACCTACAAACTGAAAAAAACTCCCAACATGAAAGTTGTAGATTTTGATCCAATAAACAACTTTGACACATATAAAATTTTTCCATAAGATCAACCATTTAAGAGATATGGTGCTTCAAAGTTGGTACTTTTTGAAAACTTCACTTAAAATCTCATTTTCTTCAAAGTTCATGGATCTTTTTCACCCATTTCCTTAAAGGTCTTGAAGAAACTTTCAACTAGGGTTTTGAAGTGTGTAACATGAGCTTTCCAAAATGTCCAAGAGCATGAAAAAATATGGAGCATAGCTATGGTTTTGAATTATGCATTTAGTGATCATCTTCACTTGAATTTCAAGCCATTTTCACTAAATTTCAAGCCATTTTGCCTAATGATGCAAGCAATGACATAAACCACCAATAATTGTGAGATATTTCTGGTTTGAGATCAGAATAGAAAGAGATAAGAAGCACTTGAGATTTTTAACCATGGTTATCATTTTTAACCATGTGCATTAAATGTAAAGATTCCATTTTATCTTCAAATGCCAAATCACCAATTCTTGATCAACTTGCAAAGCTTTATATTCAGAAACTTTGGCCTATAAATAGAGGTTCAAATCACTCTTCAATTCACACCAAAACCTCACAATTATAGGTTTTCTCTCTTCTTTCTTAGAATGCAAGTTTCTTAAGTTTCAAAGAGGTGAAATTCTCAACCTCTAAATCTTTGAAGTTCTAAGTAAAGTTATGCTTCCAACACTTCCCAAATATCATATGGATGTTGTTTGAACCATTGAAACCTTCCAAAAACACTCAAATCTCAGAACCACTATCTCACTTCCACATGAACCAAAATTGAGCCTTATCATGTCAAAATCCATTCAAGAACATTTCTGTCCAAACTAACACTTCCAACACCTCATATACATCACATATGAACTATCCAAGCACTCACATATGATCTGTAACCTCAGAATCATCAGATTCAATTCTCACTCCAAGCAGCTGCAGTTCAGGTTCCATGGCCTTGCTCAAGTGAATTCAAACTGTTCCAAGCATTCAAACATGTTCCATAAGGTCCATTGATGCTGTTCAGATCAAGAAATAACAACTGGAACTCCTCTATTGCAAAATTCGATCTCCAGCTTTGGCATTTTTGAGGTAAGTGCCTATCAACTTCAAACTCATACATGCATGCATCATAAATGAAAAACTGGTTTACCATCATGTTTCTGCATACATATGGATCATTAACCCTCAATCAATTGCATCATAACTTGCACATACACGATTTCAGATTGAATCATAGGATTAGGGTTCTTCACGATTTCCAGAAAATTAATGATCTTAGAGTGAAAATAAATGAAATTAAATGGTACCATCATGTTCCTCGTCCAAAATCGAGCAAGATAGGCTATTCACTTGATCAAAACAATCCAGTTTTAGAGAAATTCAAAATCAAAATAGGGATGTGTTCTTGGCGCCATTTTTTGTTCAGAGATTTCAAACACTTGTTTTTGAATATAATTAAATGAGCGTGTATCATAAACAAGCTGCGCGCGCAGCTCAGTTGGCTTTTGTTTTGAGTAGTGACCTCAAGGTCACGAGTTCAAGTCCCTATGGGACCAAACCCTTCTTTTTTATCACTTATTTTCTTTAATTTTTCACACAACTTCAACTAATTATTTAACTAACCAAATTAATTCATTTTTCATTCATTTTTTGTACACTCTTTATTTAACACATATATTTTATGAATGTCCAAAAAAATCACAAAAAAAGATTTATTTAATATACTTTTAATTAGGTTTAAAATGACATATTTTTAAGTGTTTTTAAATACTTTAAATATTGTTTTATTTGATTTTTTCAAACCTAATCACTTGTAAATATTTTTGTGATCAAACCCTAATCACTTAGGTCTTAATTAAGCATTAAAACTTGTTTTAAACTTAATTAAGTTGATTTCTTTCAAATTCAAATCGTTTTAAAACGAGCGATCACAATTCTTTTCAAAAACGAATAAACCATTTCTTTTTGAAACTATTGATTAAATTTTAATTGATCAATTGATTTTCAAAACGAAGTGGGGCCTCTCGAATATTAGAGAGTATAAGACCCACTCTTTTTCCTTTTTACAGTTTTTCTTTGTACAGAAAACTCTTTCAAAACAATACTTTTCAAAACAATCTTCAAACAGTTTTTCAAAAGCGAAACCTCGCGCTCTGTTAATAAAGCAATCAACCATGTTTTGTAAATAAAACACGGGCCTCCACATAGGTATAAGTCCCAAGCCCTTTTGTACATACCCATTCCAGTACATGAAATTAGGTATTTCATTGTACGCCTTTTTATACATACACCTTTTTGTACATATCTCGATCAATCTGATTTTTAACTTTGAATAACAAATCAAAAAATGAAGGTTTTTCTTTAAATCTTCCCAAAAATATACCATGGGCCTCCATGTAGGTATAAGTCCCAAGCCCTTTGTAAAAACCTGTTTACATAACTTTGAATAAACTCAAGCGGACCTCTCCCCGAGTGTGAGTCCCGAGCCCCTGTGTATACAAATGGATCATGCTTACAGGTATATTTCCTTCATAAACTCCATTATATACACACACTTTGTCATATATATATAATTGTTCATACCTGTTCATGTTTGTTAATACTTGTTCATGTTTGTTCATATATGTGATATGTGTGCTTGTTCAACTTAGTACAACACTAGGTTCCCCATAGCCTCCTATTGGGCTTCGTGCAAAGAATCTCCACTAGTTTAGGTTAGGACATAGAGTATGGTTTCCCGGTGAAATCGCTCTAAGAGCTCAGACCAACTATACCATGCCTCCCCTTGGGCTTTGTACAAACGAGTGACCCTCCCATAGCCTCCTCTTGGGCTTACAATGCAAGGACCCTGGATTGTCCCTCCCATAGCCTCCTCTTGGGCTTACAATGCAAGGACCCTCGGATAGCCTCCTCTTGGGCTTCGTACAAGGACCCACGGGCTTCTTATAAGCATCCCCAATATCCAAAACAAATACCCTAGGAGATTAGACATTTATCATCTCTATGATAGGAGTATCTCTTCTATATCATCACAAACAATCAATCAAACTTTTTTTGCCACAAGGCTGGCTAATCAATCAAACCTTTTTTGCCACAAGGCTGGCTAATCAATCAAACCTTTTTGCCACAAGGCTGGCTAATCAATCAAACCGTTTTGCCACCATACTGGCTGATTAATCAAAGTTTTTTGTCACAAGGCTGACTTCATTGAAACTTTTGCCACGAGGCTAGCTGATTAATCAAAACTTTTTGTCACAAGGCTGACTTCATTAAAAGTTTTTGCCACAAGGCTGGTTAAACAAAAACATCTTTATCATTCTAAGCACCCTAAGTGGCATGGCCCCGGGCTTATAATGAAAAGATTTTCAAACAAAATCAAACAGATGTATGTGATGATATAGATTAGATACATCGAACATTTAGATGACATTTGTCTCTTTTCCTTTGCTTCCACTAGCATAAGTGGGAACTACGATTGCTCTGACTTTCTCAACATCCCTTTGAGAATACGTAGGCACAAGGTCGATCCTTGGCGAGCAAAATAAAACAAAAAAAACCATTTAAACCTTAGCACCCGTAGACCTCGAGCTACAGATGCTCTGATTCCCTCTATGGGATATGTATGCAGAGGATCGCGATGATCTTTGCGAGCATAATCAAACAAACACCTTAGGTCCCACCTCTTTCTCACAAGAACCTCCACCATAACAAGAATGGAATAAACAAAACAAAGAAACCTATAGAGTACTATAGATACGTTGGGTGCTAATACCTTCCCTTCGTATAACCAACCCTCTTACCCAAGATCTCTCCCCCACTTTTAAGGTTATTGCAACTTTTTTCCTTTTCCTCTTTTGGAAACAATAAAAAGTTTGGTCCGTACAAAAGAAAAATCATTTTTTGAGCACTCGAGCCCAAAGAAGGCATCAGGTGTCTCATCCCAAAAAAAAGACAACGATTTTTCCGCCGCGACAGAAAGCAATCAAACATGTTCAAACAAGATGACGACAACAAAGGAAAGATCAAAGGTCTTTGCTTCAATTGTGGGAAAGCCGGTCACTACAAACCGGATTGTCCATATCTTAAGAAAGAAAAGGAGAAGAACCAAAGCAAAGGTCATAACAAATCTAAAAGAGCTTACATAGCATGGGAAAGTGATTCATCTAGTGAAAGCTCATCAAGCGATGAAGAAGAATCAGCAAACCTATGTTTCATGGCTCATCAAAACAAGAAAAAGAAAGCTGTAAGTCATCTTAAACCTGAACTCGTAGATAAGGTATCTCATTCTCAACTAAAACTTGCTTTTGAAGAATTACATAGAGATGCAATTAAAGCTTTCAAACTTTTGGCCTCAAATAAGAAAATATTTTCATATCTTGAATCAAAAATTGAGAAAACCGAAAAGGATATGGAAGCTTTAAAACAATCTATGCTAGACATTCAAAAGGATAAAGTTGAAATAGATCCCACATCATGGTTTGGTTGTGAGACATGTCACATTTGGCAAAAAGAAGTGAGAGATCTAAAAGCCAAGTTAGACAAGGCTCTACAACCAAAAGTGACTTTTGCGGTTGATCCAAACAAGTTCAAAAGATCGTATACTCCTTTATATAGTAAATACACTTTTGTACCAAAAGTATCAACTAGCAAAACTCCATATTCTCATCATATTACCTGTCATTATTGTTGCAAAAAGGGACATACCATTGAAAAATGCAAATTTAGGAGAATTTTAGTTCCTAAAGGAGTATTTCAATGGTTGCCTAAGTACAACAAATTGTGTACTCACCATCCAGGACCCAATGAAGATTGGGGACCTTCCACTCTAAATTAATTTTGCAGGAAAAGTGTCTTGACATCGCCGAAAGGTGGTGTTTCCTTGACAGCTGGTGCTCAAGACACATAAAGGAAGACATACCACTATTGGTATGTCACCTATAAAGACAGACTGAAGAACCATACTTGGCAAAGGAGATGTAGGTGACCTGACCATCACAAATGTATAAGATTCATCACAAACACAGTTAACCCGAAAAACACATAGGACGCATTACTTGATGTGCAAATTGGCAAGTTGTATTGCAAAGAGATTTTAAACCTATTCTTAGCAGAATATTGTTTGGGACTGTGTCCCACATCCGGGAGAACATCAAGTAATCGATACTAGATAAGTTTTTCGCAAAAATCAACCTGTGAAACATTCCATCAAAACAATTCATCATCAAATCTAGGAGTATGGCACACTGACAAGAAGACTCCACACAATGATGACAAAACACCTACATATTGAGAAAGCGGTAACATGTTTATTGTTCACTTCCAAAAATCTTATTGATACTATAATATGCTATCAATTAACATGCTTACAGTGACTTCATGTGTTCTTACTTACTCTTCTCAATTACATGTGTATATGTGTTCATCATTTTCATTCATAACATACAATGTTTGAGCTTTCAAGCAAATGACAAAGCAAAAATACATCATATAGAAACATTTCTAAGGCATTTTTCATCATTTAAGGGAACTTAGGTCGACCTACTCTGTATTTGAGTCGACCTACAGAAGAATTTTCTTTACAGAAACTAAAAAGGTCCAGTTGCGTCGACCTACTCCTAATTTAGGTCGACCTAAATTGGTCGGTTTTCATGTTACTTCTGTTAGGTCGACCCAGCCACACTTTAGGTCGACCTACTGCGTTAAGTTTTCCAAATTTGGGTCTGTTAGGTCGACCCGACCCACTCTCATTCATTCAAAACATTCCATCTTTTCATCCCCTCTCATTCTCATCACATTTGGTACGGCTAACCCTAACTCCTCAAACTCAAATCTGTTCAAAATCATCCTTCTCATACAAAATCATCAACAACTATGCCTCCAAAATCAAGAAAGGGAAAGGAAGTTGCATCTGGATCATCCTCACAACCGGTAAGTGCTGTAGCCCTTGTTCATCCTGATTGTAGAGATAATTTTGAAAAATGGCAAATGAAAAGGAAGGTAGTGAAGCAGTATATTTTCAACCAACATGTTGCTAAAAATATGCATATTCCTGAAGTTGTGAGTCTTATTGAGCATCAAAATGTTCACCCCCTTTTGGAATATGCCACACCATACTGTGAGAACACTGTTAGGGCATTCTATGCAGGGTTCACAAGAGAGGCAGGCTGTAATTTTAGGTTTAAGATGGGGTCAAGATCTCATATCGTTGACAAACGTGCTTGGATTAGTATCTTTGGTCTCAACATTGTAGGCGATGAATTATGTATAGAAGACGGGGACGTACCGGGAATCTATGATCATGTGGCCTACATGAAGTCTATCCTCAAAGATCCTTCCGTCGTTGACAAACCTAATGAAACATTAACAGCCGGTCACCTGAAGAGAGATCCTAGGCTTCTAAATTGGGTCATCTCAAGAGTCATTCGACCACGAGCAGGTGGATTTTCCAGAATTGAAAGGAATGAAATTGTGTTGATGTACTTGATCCAAAACAGAACACGTGTGCACTGGCCACACTTTCTAACTGCTAAGTTTGAGGAAGTAAAGCAGAAGACTACTGCTCTTTGCTATGGCTCGATCATACAAACAATTGTGAACCATTTCGGCATGAAGCTCGATGGATTATCATACATTAACATGAAACAGAACCAGGACTTTTCCCAAACAACCTTAACCCTCATGGGATATCATTGGGATCCAAATAGGGGAACCTATTATCTCATTCAAAAGGGGACCGGAAGAGTCATCTACAACTATGATGATCCTACAGAATTTGGTCACACTGCAGAAAATGAAGAAGAAGGAAATGATCAAGAGATAGCAAATGATGATGATCATACCATGGAAGACGCAGCTCAAGACATGGATGCAAATTGGAGATATGTTCCGCCACAACAAGAGGATATCCCTTGGGGATACACAGCTCCACCTCCTCCTGATCAATCCAACATAATTTCTATGCTTGAAGCTATGCAACTCCAACAACAACAGAACTTTGAAACTCAACAGCTTCAATTTCAAACAATGCAGCAGCTTCAACAAGATAGATATGAGGAACAACAACGTCAATATCAATCGTTGTACGGCTTGGTTCAGGAACAAAAGAACGATTTTGAGACATTTGCATCCAACTCTGTATTGAGGCAGAATCAGTTTGAGGAAACGGCATTGCATCGCCATGCTAACATAAGCCAAAGCTTCAACACTCTTAACATGTCTGTGCTGGATTTGTTGGAACAGGTTGAAGAAGATCGACCTCGTACATTTCAAAGAGGAAGAGGAAGAAGGGGCAGGCGTTAGGACATATTGTCTATCATATCATCATTTCATTGCATTTCATGTCATTAAGTTTTTTTTTCTTTCTTTGTTAAAAACAGTATATGATGTAGTACTCTCTGTTTTCTGTTATTAATCTCTTGAACTACTATGTATATTGTTGGTTCTCTTTAAAACATGTTTAGCTCTTATGATTTCACCATTTACATATTGTCTATCTCTATGACTACCGGTATTCTTTATTTCTCTTGTTACTTTCCTACTCTGTTTTCTTTGTTTCTCTCTTTTTGATGTTGTCAAAGGGGGAGATAGATACAATAGATGCTGAGTGTACGGGGGAGCTTTGTAAAGAGATTGCTTGGTTGAGAGATAGATGCTGGATGTACGGGGGAGCCTTGTTGAGTCTTCATCACTTACTACCAAAGCTTTTGACTATTGGTTTGCCATCATCAAAAAGGGGGAGTATGTAAGATTACACTCAAAGATGTTTTTGATTTATGGCAAACTCAAATGAGCATCCAAACAAAGCACAGGATGATCTACTATGCATATAGAATGACTCAACACAAGCTGAACAAGGAAAATGCAGAAAATCAGCAGTTAGGTCGACCTACTGTCAACCCAGGTCGACCTAAAATGATCAAAAATACATATACTGCTGCTAGGTCGACCTACATAACAACTAGGTCGACCTAATCTAAGAAAATCTTCCCAGAACGCATCAAAAGAGAATTCTGGTCGACCTACCCCTTCAACAGGTCGACCTAACTGGAAGCAAACTTCAGCAAGCACTGCTAGGTCGACCTAACCTCTACAAGAGGTCGACCTAACTGATCAAGAAAGTTCAAAAATCAGTTTTTCTTGGTTCTAACTGTTATGCAATCATATATATTGTGCAAGGGTAATTATTCAAAACACCAACGACTGAAAGATACACAAACGCTTCTCATCTTCGTTCTTCATCATCTCCAACACAATTACACATAATCATTCTTGCGTTGCGGGTTAGTGATGAGTTCGATAACGTCCATGGAACGGAATTGAAGATTCCTAGTGGGTGAAGGTTTGTGGGGTTTGTTGGTGAATAAAATCTGCGGGTTTTGTCCTCCACGACGGGTGGTTCTTGGGGGTTTTTATCAAGAGGCGTTCATTGAGGATTCGGCTGAGTGTAACGATTGAGGAACGGGGAGTTCAAGGAATCAAGACACTGCAGAAGGGAATCAAAGTGAAGCTCTTGGATAACCTTGATCTTGTTCAAGATTAAGGGGGAAGAAGATTCAAAGGATCGACATAATTGGTTTATCGTTTATCGCTTTGTTATCTTCTTTGTATATACTACTTTCAACATTAATGAAAGATTACCCAATTTCAATTTGGAATTGGGGGCAGACGTAGTCGTAGCGAGGACGATCGACGAACTGCCTAAACAAATATCGTGTTCTTGTCGCTTTTACTTTTTCATTTACATTCTGTTCATAATTGGTATAATTGCTAAATTGATCAATGATTCAAGTGTTAAAATTGTGAATTAAAAGTTCTGCATAAACATCACAATTCACCACATCTTGAATTAGCATCAATTTGAATATTGTCACCAAGTGTTTGTCTATTTGTTTAATTCACCTTACTGCATTGTAAATCAAAGTTTGTCAATCTAGAAGTTAATTGATTTTCAGTTGTGACAAGTATTGATTCGATAGCATATCTCCTTATCCGGAATTTCGAATATCTTGTGGTTTTGTAACACATATAACCCTTTGCAATAGCGGTCCGGAATAGACGCAAGTCGATTCAGAACCGCTTTCGCTATAGTCTGTAAAAATCCCGAAAAACTGTGTTGGATCTATTCACCCCCCCTCTAGATCCTTAGGCCAGCGTCTAACATTAATTGCAACCAATAATAAGTGTCCACTGTAAGATTAAACAAAGGTTAGATGGAAAGTTTCTATACAACGTCAAAAAACGAAAAAAAGACTATAATAGATGAAGTTAGGATGAAAATCTAACCCGTTGCTAGTATTATATGGTAAAAAGAACAACTTTTATGTATCTTGGCTGGCGACAAATAAACCGAGTACATACGCTATGACATCATCTTGCTTTGTTACGATTAACCCTATGTTGACAGTGTTGGGAGCTAAGAAAGAGAATGTTTCTTCCAATCCACGCGGATGTAACACCCTTCTAAACCCCGCGGAAAATTAACGTTAAAATCAGAGTAAAACATGAAGAAGGGTATTACAATTCCAACAAAATAAACAAATATTCATGTCATGCCATAAAGGAATGATAAACCAAAAATTATTCAGGTAGCATGTTAACACAACAGAATATTCTTAACAACTGAATAATCAAACATCTGGAGTCAAAGACTCATAATTCAACCATAAACCATAAACAAAACAGAAGTTTATCAGCCAATTCTAAAATAACGTCCCGGTGTTACACGACCAGAGCATGACACAGACCCAACTGACTCTAACGAACTACTCGACGAGCTAATCCTCACCAAGTACACAAGCTACTCCTCAATCTAAAAAATAACAACAGTAAGGGTGAGTTTCATTCGCATTAACAAATGTTATAGGAGTATAAACAATACAACTTCATCCATACATTATTCACCCAAATCAATTATATTCAGATAATATAGCAACATTCGTCAATTATAGTCATTCATGCCAAAATACACACAAATTATAACATTGGACAACTTCCATTCATGTTACAATTATACACAACAACCTAATGCAATGCAACTAAATGCATGTGGTGCCAAACATGGGATAACCCATCTCACTGATCCACCACCATAAAGATTGGGCTACTTCTCTCACCAATTCCACACAATGGGAATTAGTTACCGCTGTCCCACCACCATAAGGGATACAGCCCACAATATGATTATGAAATGCATGCATCACACACCGCATGCTAATCATCACTACCAAACAACTGAACAATCCTAATCATCAATCGGTGCAATAACAATATAAACCACCACAACCAATTAAATCAATTGTTTTAAATTAAATTCGAGTCACAACTCAAAACACTATTTTATTGCGTAAATCGCTTAATTAGCTTCACTGTGCTCGAAACGGCACATCAAACGGACTAACAGTTAAAAAGTTATACATCGTTAAACTTTTAAAAAATCCCAAACAGCAACAGCACGCGGCGCCAACTTGGTTCGCGACGCGAACTGAGCGTTCCAAAAATCCTTGGCTCTCTGCCAAGCTATTCGCGGCGCAAACACCTGTACGCGATGCGAAACGAGAAAAAGTTACGCCTTCGCGGCGCCAACACAGGTACGCGGCGCGACCTGTGCGTATCACAACATCATGGAATTCTCCCCACCTGTTCGCGGCGCCAACCCTGTGCACGTGGCGTGAACCGGCGATTTCAGAAACCCCAACCTGCAGAAAACAGCATTCTATACCTCCCAAATGCCCTCAAAAATCATACCAGTACGAATTTCAGAAAATAAACCACACATACAACATAATTTGCACATTTACACATACTTCTAATCATGCTTAACATCATTATTCAACACCAATCATCATTCACAACATAAATTGAACCAAAGTTCTATAAACCCCAAAACCCCAAACCCGACATATAATCCAATTCGGAATCCTAACATACAAACTCTATTGAATCATTCATACAACCCATAATAGAGGTTAATGAGAAGAATCCTCCCTTACCTCGATGTCGAATTCTTGGATGCCCTTGCTCTTCACTCTTGCTCTTCTCCCAATTTCACGTTCAATCTTCTCTTCTCCTTTTTGGTTCTCTTTTCACAATATTTCCTCTTTTCTATTTTATGAAAAGTATAACCTTGTTTTAGTAAAAGGCTTTGCAACTGACTCCCCTCCCCAATTGCTACTTGCAACACTGGCCCACTAGCCTCATCAATCCATATTTCTCAAATAATTCAATTAATTCTATTATTTAATAAAAACATTAATTAAATTAAATAAAGAAATTTATGGGGTGTTACAACCCTCCCCCACTAGAAAAGTTTTCGTCCTCGAAAACATACCTTAGGCAAAGAGTTCCGGGTAGGAGTCCTTCATCTGGCTCTCCAATTCCCATGTAACATTTCCACCGGCTGGTCCTCCCCAAGCTACTCTGACCAACGCTATCTCCTTGCCACGCAATTGTTTCACCTTCCGATCTTCAATCCTCATAGGCAAAACTTCAACTGTCAGATTATCCTTTACCTGTACATCATCCACTTGGATCACATGCGACGGATCAGCAATGTATTTCCTCAACTGCGACACATGGAATACATCATGCAGATTTGCAAGCGTCGGTGGCAACGCAATGCGATACGCCACATCTCCTACTCTTTCTGAAATCTGAAACGGACCAATAAAACGTGGAGTCAACTTTCTTGACTTTAGGGCTCGTCTGATACCAGTCATAGGAGTAACTCTCATAAACACGTGATCCCCTTCTTGAAACTCAAGTGTCCTCCGTCTCTTGTCATGATAACTCTTCTGACGACTTTGAGAGGCCTTCATCTTCTCCTGAATCATCTTAATCTTTTCCGTCGTTTGTTGAATAATCTCTGGTCCAATCACCGCACTTTCGCCTGATTCGTACCAACATAAAGGCGTCCTACACCTTCGACCATACAAAGCTTCAAACGGAGCCATACCAATACTCGAGTGAAAACTATTATTGTAGGTAAATTCGATCAATGGTAGATAACTATCCCAAGTACCTCCTTTTTCTAACACACAAGCACGCAACAAATCTTCTAGCGATTGAATAGTTCTTTCTGTCTGTCCATCCGTCTCAGATGATAAGCAGAACTCAATCTCAGCTTAGTACCCAGAGCCTTCTGCAAACCTTCCCAAAATTTGGATGTAAACCTTGGATCTCTATCTGACACGATACTCGAAGGAATACCATGTAAACTCAATATATTCTCAATGTACAATTGAGCAAGCTTCTCCATTGGGTAATCCATCCTCATTGGTATAAAATGAGCAGACTTTGTCAACCTATCCACAATAACCCAAATGGCTTCATAGTTCTTCACCGTCTTCGGCAAACCAGAAACAAAATCCATAGATATACTATCCCACTTCCATTCTGGAATAAATAACGGTTGCATAGCTCCATATGGTTTCTGATGCTCAATCTTCGACTTCTGACAAGTCAAACAGGCATAGACAAATTCAGCTATTTCCTTTTTCATTCCAGGCCACCAAAACAGCTTCTTTAAATCATGATACATCTTGGAAGCACCAGGATGAATACTCAATCCACTACGATGTCCTTCTTCGAGAATACTCTTCCTCAATTCGGAAACATTAGGAACACAAACACGATTACCAAACCTTATAATACCATTCTCGTCGATTATGAATTCACCTCCCTTGCCTTGGTTAATCAGAGTCAACTTATCCACCAACTCTACATCAGCTTTCTGACCCTCTCGAATCTCTTCCAGAATACCACTAGTCAGCTTCAGCATTCCCAACTTAACACTGACAGGAGTGTCTTCGCATACTAAACTCAAATCTCTGAATTGTTCAATTAAATCCAATTCTCTTACCATCAGCATAGACATATGCAAGGACTTCCTACTCAAAGCATCGGCAACCACGTTTGCTTTACCCGGATGGTAATTCAGCCCAAAATCATAATCCTTAAGGAACTCTAACCACCTTCTTTGCCTCATATTCAGCTCTTTTTGATCAAAGAGATACTTCAGACTCTTGTGATCACTAAACACTTCAAACCTCGAACCATACAGATAATGTCTCCACAGTTTCAACACAAATACCACTGCTGCCAACTCTAAGTCATGAGTTGGATAGTTTCTCTCATGCACTTTGAGTTGTCTCGACGCATAAGCGACTACCTGTTGATTCTGCATTAGTACACCTCCTAATCCCAACAACGAAGCATCACAATATACAACAAAAGATTCCGCCGGATTCGGCAAAATCAAGATCGGCGCACTAGTCAACCTCTTCTTCAACTCTTGGAATCCTTCTTCACATTTCGAATCCCAGATGAATGCTTGACCCTTCCTAGTCAACTTAGTTAACGGCAACGCTAGCTTTGAAAAACCTTCAATGAACTTTCTATAGTAACCCGCAAGACCAAGGAAAATACGGATCTCGGAAACTGACTTCGAAGCTTCCCATTGAGATACTGGTTCTACTTTCATTGGGTCAACGACAATACCATCTTTAGAAATTACATGCCCAAGAAAGCTTACTTCCCTTAGCCAGAACTCACACTTTGACAGTTTCGCATAAAGTTTCTTTTCCTTCAGTAGTTCTAATACCACCCTTAGATGCTCTGCATGTTCTTCTTCACTCTTAGAATATATTAGAATATCATCGATAAATACCACCACAAACTGATCCAGGTAAGGATGGAAGATCCTATTCATATACTCCATGAAAACTCCCGGTGCATTAGTTACTCCAAATGGCATCACTGTATACTCGTAATGGCCATACCTTGTTCTAAATGCCGTTTTCTGAATATCGTCCGTCTTCACCCGAATCTGATGATATCCCGACCTCAAGTCAATTTTGCTGAACACACTCGCACCAACCAATTGATCCATCAAATCATCAATCCTCGGTAATGGATACCGATTCTTGATAGTAACTTTATTCAGCTGTCTATAATCCACACACAATCTCATAGAACCTTCTTTCTTTTTTACCAACAACACCGGCGCACCCCACGGCGACACACTAGGACGAATGAATTCTTTTTCCAGTAACTCTTCTAGCTGACTCTTCAACTCTGCTAGTCAGATGCCGACATACGATACGGCGCCATCGACACCGGACTAGTTCCAGGAACTAACTCAATAGCAAATTCTACCTCCCTCTCTGGCGGTAACTCTCTTACATCTTCTGGAAAGACTTCTGGAAATTCACATACTACCGGTAAGTCACTACTCACCAATTTCTTCTTCACTTCCATGGATGCAATCAACATAAACACGGCAGCCCCGTCCTTCATTGCTTCATTCACTTGTCTAGCAGTCATTGCTAAACTCTCAACACCGACATCTTTCGGAAAAATAACCGTCTTCGTGAAACAGTTGATATGAACCCGATTAAATTGCAACCGATTCATACCCAGGATGACATCAAGTTGTTCCAACGGAAGGCACACTAAGTCCATTGCGAACTCTCTACCAAAAATATCAATTGGACATTTCAAACAGGCAAACGAAGTAGTCACTGAACCCGACGCAGGAGTGTCAATGATCATACTTCCATGAATATCAGATATTTCCAAGTTCAGACGTTTAGCACAATCCAACGAAATAAACGAGTGAGTTGCTCCAGTATCTATTATTGCAATTAAAGGAGTGCCATGGATAAAACACGTACCTTTAATCAATCGATCCTCTGGAGTAGTCTCTAAACCTGATAAAGCGAAAACTTTACCCCCAGCTTGATTCTTCTTTGGCTTAGGACACTGTGGACTAATATGACCTTCTTCACCACAGTTATAACAAGTCACAGTTCTCCCCTTGCAGTCAACAGCAATGTGGCCTGCTTTACCACACCTGTAGCACTTCTTCTCTTCGCTTTTGCACTCGTGAACACGATGTCCAGGTTCCCCACACTTAAAGCACTTAACAGGAGCACTAGAGTCTCCCCCACTAGGCTTCTTCCAACTCCCAGCTTTATAATTACCTCTACCATATGGTTTACCACGGTCCATAGGCTTCTTCCCTTTCTTGTCAACTAATTCGCGAGAGTGAGATGACTTCAGCTTGAGGTTATCCTCTTCATAGATCCTACTACAATCCACCAAATCTGTAAACCGACGAATCCTTTGGTACCTGATTCCCTGCTTAATTTCATCACGGAGACCATTCTCGAACTTAACACATTTCAAAAATTCACTCGCTTCATCATTGTTATAGTGGACATAGTACTTGGCCAGCTCAACAAACTTTGAAGCATATTCCGGTACCGTCATGTTACCTTGTGTCAGCTCCAAAAACTCAACTTCTTTCCTGCCCCGAACATCCTCTGGAAAGTACCTCCTCAGGAATTCTCGCCTGAATACAGCCCAAGTGATCGCTACACCTGCAGATTCAAGTTCATCTCTACTAGCCATCCACCAATCATCAGCTTCTTCAGACAACATGTGAGTCCCATACCTCACCTTCAGATTTTCAGCACAATCGATCACTCTGAAGATCCTTTCAATCTCCTTCAGCCACCTCTGAGCGCCTTCGGGATCGTGCGTGCCTTTGAACAACGGAGGATTGTTCCTCTGAAAACTGTTCAGCTGCCTGTCAGCACCAATACCAGCTCCATTGGCATTCCCTCCTAATACACCAGCAATCATGCCCAGAGCCTCAGCAATCGCGTCGTCATTTCTTCCTCCTCTTCCGGCCATTGTTCTGCTAAATAGCAGACAATATTCATTAGAACAAGAAGTATCGACAGTGTCAACTTTACACTAATCGTATACGAAGGATTAACCGACGCTAAGACTCTGACTCAAACGACTGACTATGCTCTGATACCACTATTGTAACACCCTTCTAAACCCCACGGAAAATTATCGTTAAAATCTGAGTAAAACATGAAGAAGGGTATTACAACTCCAACAAAATAAACAAATATTCATGTCATGCCATAAACGAATGATAAACCAAAAATTATTCAGGTAGCATGTTAAAACAGCGGAATATTCTTAACAACAGAATAATCAAACATCTGGAGTCAAAGACTCATAATTCAACCATAAACCATAAACAAAACAGAAGTTTATCAGCCAATTCTGAAATAACGTCCCGGTGTTACACGACCAGAGCATGACACAGACCCAACTGACTCTAACAAACTACTCGACGAGCTAATCCTCACCAAGTACACAAGCTACTCCTCAATCTGAAAAATGACAACAGTAAGGGTGAGTTTCATTCGCATTAACAAATGTTATAGGAGTATAAACAATACAACTTCATCCATACATTATTCACCCAAATCAATTATATTCAGATAATATAGCAACATTCGTCAATTACAGTCATTCATACCAAAATACACACAAATTATAACATTGGACAACTTCCATTCATGTTACAATTATACACAACAACCTAATGCAATGCAACTAAATGCATGTGGTACCAAACATGGGATAACCCATCTCACCGATCCACCACCATAAAGATTCGGCTACTTCTCTCACCAATTCCACACAATGGGAATTAGTTACCGCTGTCCCACCACCATAAGGGATACAGCCCACAATATGATTATGAAATGCATGCATCACACACCGCATGCTAATCATCACTACCAAACAACTGAACAATCCTAATCATCAATCGGTGCAATAACAATATAAACCACCACAACCAATTAAATCAAGTGTTTTAAATTAAATTCGAGTCACAACTCAAAACACTATTTTATTGCGTAAATCGCTTAGTTAGCTTCATTGTGCTCGAAACGGCACATCAAACGGACTAACAGTTAAAAAGTTATACATCGTTAAAATTTTAAAAAATCCCAAACAGCAACAGCACGCGGCGCCAACTTGGTTCGCGGCGCCAACTGAGCGTTCCAAAAATCCTTGGCTCTCTGCCAAGCTATTCGCGGCGCAAACACCTGTACGCGACGCGAAACGATAAAAAGTTACGCCTTCGCGGCGCCAACACAGGTACGCGGCGTGACCTGTGCGTATCACAACATCCTGGCATTCTGCCCACCTGTTCGCGGCGCCAACCCTGTGCACGCGGCGCGAACCGGCAATTTCAGAAACCCCAACCTGCAGAAAACAGCATTCTATACTTCCCAAATGCCCTCAAAAATCATACCAGTACGAATTTCAGAAAATAAACCACACATACAACATAATTTGCACATTTATACATACTTCTAATCATGCTTAACATCATTATTCAACACCAATCATCATTCACAACATAAATTGAACCAAAGTTCTATAAACCCCAAAACCCCAAACCCGACATAGAATCCAATTCGCAATCCTAACATACAAACTCTATTGAATCATTCATACAACCCATAATAGAGATTAATGAGAACAATCCCCCCTTACCTCGATGTCGAATTCTTGGATGCCCTTGCTCTTCACTCTTGCTCTTCTCCCAATTTCACGTTCAATCTTCTCTTCTCCTTTTTGGTTCTCTTTTCACAATATTTCCTCTTTTCTATTTTATGAAAAGTATAACCTTGTTTTAGTAAAAGGCTTTGCAACTGACACCCCTCCCCAATTGCTACTTGCGACACTGGCCCATTAGCCTCATCAATCCATATTTCTCAAATAATTCAATTAATTCTATTATTTAATAAAAAAATTAATTAAATTAAATAAAGAAATTTATGGGGTGTTACAGCGGACGCATCACTTTGTTATACAAAAACCTTATATAAAAACATCATTAACATTAGACTATATTCATTGAAATGAGTAAATAAATTGTTCATTTAATATGTTCAAAACAAAACGGGAAAGCAACCAATGTTACAACCAAAATTATCATTTGAAACCAAACGATATAACACAAGAGATACAATATAGATATTATAAAACACAATAAAGTTATGTAGTTTTAAGGAAATTACCGGGAACAACTATCCATAATCAAACACAACTTATTTCAAACAATATTTTGGAGTACACCAACTTACTAACACTCGATAAAATTCATTTCAAAGATCCAAACACAACTTTACCATTATTCATCAATGGAGGACCAATAACAACAACAACACTTTTGTTACATCTATTTCAAAAGAGAGTGAGTTTTTTTTAAAGCAAGCGAAAGATATAATAGTACATGAGTATGTTTCATACCATATCAATTTTCGGCAGCATAACGGCATAGTAATCGTCTCAGCATCACGAAATCAAAGTATTTTCACAACATATCGATTTTCGGCAGCATAACGGCATAGTAATCGTCTCAGTATCACGAAATCAAAGTATTTTCATAACATATTGATTTTCGGCAGCATAACGGCATAATAATCGTCTCAGCATCATGAAATCAAAGTATTTTTACAACATATCGATTGTTGGCAGTATAACAGCATAGTAATCTCTCAACATCAAACCAGAAATCAAACATATTATACTCTCATATTGTAATTTCAAACACAGCAATAATGTTTATCAGAGTAATTACAATATTAACCTTTTATAGCGAACAAAGGATCTCGAGACTTACCGAAATGGCGGCCAAACATTGAGAAGAAACAAAGGGTGTATGAACTGAGCGGCCGGATAAAACGAACGGTGGTAGAGGGAGGAACTGATAGGGGGCGTGTGAACGGAGCGGCCGAATAAAACGAACGGAGTTGGAAGGAGTTCGTCAAATGGCTGTGAATGGACGGAGGAGGGAGAACGAATGGCTGTGAACGGAGGGAGGGGAGAACAAATGGCTATGAACGGAGGGAGGAGGGAGTTTATGCGGCCGTTAATGGAGGGAGGAGGGAGTTCGCATACGGCTGTGGAAGTGAGAAGAGGGAAATAGACTGAATTAGGGATTCGATCATTTTATTTTAATTTTTATATATTAATGACCTAAGGCAGTGCTTTTCCAAAAGTGCTTTCTAAAGAGGTCTTTTAGCAGTGCTTTTGCAATGGCCTAAGGCAGCGCTTATAGAAAGCGCTTTCTAAAGAGGGCCTTTAGCAGCGCTTACGTAAAGTGCTTTCTAAAGAAGGCCTTTAACAGCGCTTTTCAAAAGTGCTTTATAAAGTTGGGCCTTAGACAGCGCTTTTCCTGAATTTCGTTTATAGTTTCCGTTTTTTATTTTATTTTTTTACTTATAGCAGCGCTTTGGGAAATAAGCGATGTCTGTGGTGTGCTTCCTAAAACCATTTTTGGCGTAGTGGTTAGAGCTTTTCAGCATTTCTTAGCTAAAAGCATAGACAGAAGCAAGATGACTTCCATCATCTATGGTGTTAGTAGAAACGGAATTAGAGGCTTGGGAAATTCAGGACCATCAAAAATAATTGATGAGACTCTGATAATCAAACTAAAATGTATTTCTGAACATTTCGTACTTGCTGGCACTGAACTGAAATGTTATGAACAAGAACATCACAATCATAAACACATAAAGAAACTTCTAAGCCTATAGTGCAGATAAATGGGACAATTTATTTTTGTATATAGTAGGAAAAATGACAAATTGTGACCTCACACATTGTGTTTTATTCAATCAGTTAGTGCATAAATCATAATACTACCATGCAAAATAAACACTCAAACAAATCTTAATACACCTATAATTCATTAATCATAATTAATTAATTTATACCACGCACAATTATTAAATCCATTATTATTAAATAGTAATATTAAGTAACTTTGTATGTCAAAAACTATTGGATCAAAGCTCAAGCACAAGCTCAAGACCGGACTGAACAAGTAGAGTTGACCAGATGGACAGAGGTGTAGGCGGGCTCGCGTGTGTAATGTTTCATATGGTAGTGTGTACTCATCCAACCAAAAAATTGGATACCCCTTAAAAACCAATCCAATTGGCGAACATGAACTATATAAACACTACTCAAGTGTCCTCTCCCTCCTATGTGAGACAACTTTTTTAAAATCCAAAACTTAATGCCAATACCTTCATCCAATTCCCATTATAGGCGTCTTTAAATTTTACCATAAAACTTATCAATGAGAATTACAATAATATTTTAGTTTAGTTTTAGGATAATTGGTGGCAATTTTTTAACTTTATCACAATAAAAGATCATACGGTGTCTAATAGGAGAAGTAAAGACATGTATAAATGCTTTGCATGTAATTCATAAAAAGTATAAAATAATATTGTAAGTAAATTTTTCTATATTGGTGAAAATAGAAAATAACATCCAATGAGCACAAAAATAAAATAGTAGAGGCTAATTGCAACTTCATATCTCTACTACTTGCATATAATAAAAAACTAAAAAGCTATGTGCAAATCAGAATGATTGCAAATAAATGGTACAGAAAATATAGTTTAGAATAGGAAAACGGACAGTGTATTATTCCATATTCTATTAAAGGCTAATTTTCTCTGGGACAAGTTGAGTAATTAATATGCTAATCAGAGATTAAGTCTTAATCCATTCTCTAATTCCTTACTACTACTTAGTAAGGGAGGGCAAATTGGTAATTTAGTAAGGAGCGGCATTTTGGAGATTTGATGGTTTAGGCTAGAGTATAATGGTCAATGCTCCATTAATATCGCAAGAAGACAAACTAATTTACTATATATAGTTTGAATAAGGTGATTTCTTTTGTTCATAAAGTGAGTTCTTAGTTAGTATATATAGTTTTGAATAATAATAAGAAATTTCTTTATCCACCCCATCTTCTTGGTCACCTCAGGCGAAAAACTTAAAATACTCCTAACTTTGGAAATGCATTTTCGAAATGCAAAAAAATGTTGTTTTCGGAGATGCATCTCCGAAAACGCTTTTTTTTTTCAAAATTTGTCTTATTTCGGAAATGCATTTTCGAAAACAGCATTTCAGAAGTGCATTTCCGAAATACTGCGCGTTTTGCAGATTAAACAAAACAGCCCCTCCCCCTATTCATTTTTGCCCTAAATCACCATCAAACTTCATCTCTTAAGTTTTTTTGCAAAACCAAGTTTCAAGTCTACATCAAAGCTACTTAAAAGCTACTCAATCACTTCAATTGGTAAGTTTCTAAATCTTTAGATCTATGATTCAAATGCATTTTAGGGTGGTTAGAAATTGCAAAAATGATATACGGGTAGGTTGGTAGTAATATTTAGGTTGTTTAGAAGCATTATAACATGTTAGAAGTTTGCATTTGGGGTTCTGCCATGGAAGTTGTAGGATTTGGCTTCGCATGGGTGTTTCGGAAGTTCATTTCTGAAAACAACTCCATTCCTAGTTTCGAAAATGAACTTCCGAAGTGGTCCAGAATTGATTTTTTTTTGTTTTTTCAATTGTTTCGCATTCTTATTGATTTCAATTGTTTTCAAGAATATGACAGGCAACCCAACATGCATCAGACAAGGGAGAGAGACCCAGACAGCGTCGGCTAGACGCGAGCGGGCGGCGCAGCTGGCGTCGACGCAGCGACGGGGTCGTGTGCGAGTACCAGTGCAGATGGACGAGGGTACTTCCTCATCTAGATCGAGGAGTCGTCTGGCTCGGGTCTCTTCTTCCTGCCAGCAGGAGGTACGAGAGGAGGAGGAGGAGGAGACAGTTAGATACCAGGAGGCAGAGGAGGTACCAGATGTTGACCATCCGCACGGGGAGGAGGAGGAGGAGGGCTACCCGGGAGGGCCCATTGACACGTCCTTGTTGATTTCCTACCACGAGCACGTCGCTCGACATGTCTGGGGGGGAGAGGTATTTTTTATAATTTGTCCGACTTTATTATTTAACTGTTTTTTATGTAGCTTTTTATTCCAAATTTTCTTAACGGTCTAATTAACAGTGTTTTTTTGTTTTTGCTGTAACAGGAGAGATAGACTTTAAAACAGGTGAACCACGCCCGGAAGATTTTCAGTCTCTTTAAACCTGAGGCGTAGTGGTTTAACGACGCGGTGACAGCTTCAAGCCTAGTTGGGCTGTGCATGACGGGGTATACCACCATCAGCCACGACATGCAGGGGGCCTTTGTGGAGCGGTGGCACAGGGAGACGTCTTCTTTCCACTTACCAGTTGGGGAGATGACGATTGTAACACCCCTCTAATAACCCGCGGCAAATGACTATATTTTTAAAATCAGAGTAACACGTAGAGAGGCATCACAATTCATAATTAATGAAAACACACGTCAGTATAAGTCATGCATTACTGAAAACACCTGAAAATCATAACTCATTAATCAAATTCATGTTCTACGCAGCGGAAATACTTCATCAAGTCAACATTATGTCGTTAATGTATCAGACTTCAACCAAAACAATTTAAAATACAGAGTTACAATCAAAACTCCAAACAAACGTTCCCAGTGTTACAACTACCAGAGCATGACACCTGACGCTAACTAAACACTGACTCATGAGCTAATCCTCACCGAGTCGAACAGCCGCTATCCTCAATCTGAAAATGACAACACGTAAGGGTGAGTCTCATCATAATTAACAAATGTTATAAGGTTATAAAGCAATAACACGTCATAGTTGCATCATTCACCCAATTGTTTCATAAACAGCTATTCAAAACAAGTTAACCAACAATCAAACACATCATTCAACATTTACAACACTGGAATACATCCAATCATGTTATAAATTATGCACATGAATGAACTGACACTATGCATGTGGTACCAATCATCATCAAATGGGGATAACCCATGACCGATCCAACATCATCCAAGATACGGCCCTGCCAGCACAGATTCCACACGATGGGAATCATGCCCTTCACTGATCCAACACACCCTTATGGATACAGTATCATCAATGAACATGAATGAATGCAACATATATAACATACTTCTACTATCAACATCATCAATCATCAACATCATCATCATCATTCAAGTATGTTCATATATATTAACCTCATTCAATTACAATTCCATAATCATCATACACAAAACATACACGTATTTGCATCAATCATCATACTCAACAAGAATAGCATACATGTATTTTCATCATTCTAAAAACCAATCAATCATCATCACGTAGATTATCCTACAAGGTTCGTTTAGCTCAAAACGGCGCATCAAACGGACCAACGGTTAAAAAGTTATGCATCTTTGAACTTTTAAAAAATATCTCAAAACACCAACAGCACGCGGCGCCATCACCCGTTCGCGGAGCGCACTGAGCGTCCCAGAATTCATTGGCTCTCTGCCAAGCTATTCGCGGCGCAAACATCCACACGCGGCGCGAAACGAGAAAAAAGTTAAGCCTTCGCGGCGCGAACACAGGTACGCGGCGCGACCTGAGCGTATCACAACTTCCTGGCATTCTGCCCACCTGTTCGCGGCGCCACCCTACGCACGCGGCGCGAACCGGTAATTTTAGAAACCCCAACCTGCAGAAAACAGCATTCTATGCATTCCAAACACACCCAATACATACCAGTGCGAACATAGATACATAGATTGCCCAAAACAACACAAATTACGTCTCACAATGCATCAATTACGCATCAATTGAGACTATAACAACACAGACATCATAGATTCACACATAGAGATCAAAACATCATACAATTTGACTCAATCCCTAAACCTATCATATGACTCAATCGACCCGAATTCCACATCTATTCAGTATTATCAACCCTAATAGATGATAATCAGACAAGTCCCCCCCTTACCTTAGACAATTTCTTGATTCTTGGTCTCTCCCTCTACCGTTCTCCTTCACGTTCCTCGTTCTTCAGACTTCTGTTCTTTCACGTTCTTTCTTTCTTCCCAATTCCAATTATTTTATGAAAAATAACAATAATAATATTAGTAAAGGGCCTTCTTATCTCACACCCCCCTTCTACTATTTCTCACATGGCCCAAATGCCATAAACCATTATTTATTTATTATTTTTCACAAAATCTTAATAATTCTAATTATTAATTCAATATTCTTGATTAAATTAATATTAAAATTATACGGGCGTTACAACTCTCCCCCACTAAAAGAGTTTTCGTCCTCGAAAACATACCTCAGGTAAAGAGCTCTGGATACGAGTCCTTCATCTGGCTCTCTAGCTCCCAGGTAACATTTCCTTCAGCTGGTCCTCCCCAAGCTACCCTGACTAAAGCTATTTCCTTGCCACGCAATTGTTTCAGTCTTCTATCTTCAATCCTCACAGGCAATGTTTCAACCGTTAAGTTGTCTTTTACCTGTACATCATCTACTTGGATCACATGGGACGGATCTGAAATGTATTTCCTCAACTGAGACACATGGAACACATCGTGCAAGTTTGCAAGCCTCGGCGGCCAAGCGATACGATATGCCAATTCTCCCACCTTTTCAGAAATTTGGAACGGTCCAATAAAACGCAGAGTCAACTTCCTTGACTTCAATGCCCGACCAATTCCTGTCATAGGAGTAACTCTCATAAACACATGATCTCCCTCTTGGAACTCAAGTGTCTTCCTTCTTTTATCGTAGTAACTTTTCTGACGACTCTGAGAAGCTCTCATCTTCTCCTGAATCATCTTAATCTTCTCTGTGGTCTCTTGTACAATTTCCGGACCAATCACAGCACTCTCACCAGCTTCGTACCAACACAACGGAGTTCTACACCTCCTACCATACAAAGCCTCAAACGGAGCCATACATATACTCGAATGATAGTTGTTGTTGTAGGTAAATTCAATCAAAGGTAGATAACTATCCCAAGCACCTCCTTTTTCTAATACAAAAGCACGTAACAAGTCTTCTAACGACTGAATTGTTCTCTCAGTCTGTCCATCCGTCTGCGGATGATAAGCAGAACTCAACCTCAGTTTAGTACCTAAAGCCTTCTGCAAACCTTCCCAGAACTTAGACGTAAACCTCGGATTTCTGTCTGACACGATACTTGAAGGAATACCATGAAGACTAACTATCTTCTCGATATACAACTGAGCTAGCTTCTCCATCGGATAATCCATTCTCACCGGTATAAAATGTGCAGACTTTGTCAACCTGTCCACCACGACCCAGATAGCTTCACAATTCTTGACAGTCCTCGGCAAACCCGACACAAAATCCATTGATATGCTATCCCACTTCCACTCAGGAATAAACATCGGTTGCATAAACCCAGACGGTTTCTGATGCTCAATCTTTGACTTCTGGAAAATTAAACAAGAGTACACAAACTCGGCAATTTCTTTCTTCATTCTCGGCCACCAAAACAACTTTTTCAAATCATGATACATCTTGGTAGCACCAGGATGAATACTCAATCCACTACGGTGTCCTTCCTCTAAAATACGTTTCCGGAGTTCAGTAATATCAGGGACACAAACTCGGTCACCAAACCTCAGTATACCATTTTCATCAACTCTAAATTCACCACCCTTGCCTTGATTAATCAAAGTCAACTTATCTATTAACTCAACATCGTCTTTCTGACCCTCTCTGATCTCTTCAAGAATGCCACTAGTCAGCTTCAACATACCCAATTTAACACTAGTAGGAGTACCTTCACATACCAAACTCAAGTCTCTGAATTGTTCAATCAAATCCAATTCCTTCACCATTAGCATAGACATATGCAAGGTTTTCCTACTCAATGCATCAGCAACAACGTTTGCCTTACCCGGATGGTAGTTCAAACCAAAATCATAATCTTTCAGGAATTCTAACCATCTTCTCTGCCTCATATTCAACTCTTTCTGGTCAAAGAGATACTTCAGGCTCCTATGATCACTGAATACCTCAAATCTCGAACCATACAAATAATGTCGCCACAACTTTAAAACAAAGACTACAGCAGCCAGCTCCAAATCATGAGTCGGATAATTCCTCTCATGCACTTTAAGTTGTCTCGACGCATAAGCGACTACCTGATGATTTTGCATCAATACACCACCTAAGCCCATCAGCGATGCATCACAATAAACCACAAATGATTCTGTCGGATTCGGCAAAATCAAGATAGGAGCACTAGTCAACCTTCTCTTCAGCTCTTGGAATCCCTCTTCACATTTTGCATCCCAAATAAAAGCTTGTCCCTTTCTGGTTAGTTTAGTTAATGGCAATGCTAACTTTGCAAATCCTTCAATAAACTTTCTGTAGTAACCTACAAGACCAAGAAAACTACGAATCTCTGACACTGACTTCGGAGCTTCCCACTGAGACACAGCTTCTATCTTTGTAGGATCAACAGTAATACCATTCTTAGAAATCACATGTCCAAGAAAACTGACTTCTTCTAACCAGAATTCACACTTCGACAGTTTGGCAAAAAGTTGCTTCTCTTTCAACAGTTCTAACACAGTTCTGAGGTGTTCGGCATGTTCTTCCTTACTCTTGGAATATATTAGGATATCGTCTATAAATACCACCACAAACTTGTCGAGATAAGGATGAAATATTCTGTTCATATACTCCATAAAAACACCCGGTGCGTTAGTAACTCCAAACGGCATTATAGAATACTCATAATGTCCATACCTTGTTCTAAAAGCAGTCTTCTGAATGTCATCATCTTTCACACGTATCTGGTGATACCCAGACCTCAGATCAATCTTACTAAACACACATGCTCCAACCAACTGATCCATCAAATCATCAATCCTCGGCAAGGGATACCGATTCTTGATAGTAACCTTGTTCAATTGTCTGTAATCCACACACAGCCTCATTGAACCCTCTTTCTTCTTCACTAGTAACACAGGCGCACCCCAAGGAGAAACACTAGGACGAATGAATTTCTTCTCCAACAATTCTTCCAACTGCTTCTTCAGCTCAGCCAACTCAGACGGCGACATACGATACGGTGCCATCGACACTGGACTAGTTCCCGGAATTAAATCAATAGAAAACTCCACTTCTCTTTCCGGTGGTAATTCATTCACTTCTTCCGGAAAAACTTCTGGAAATTCACACACTACAGGTAATTCGCCACTCGCCACTTTTTCTTTCACATTCATCAATGCGAATAACATAAACACTGTTGCACCATCCTTGATAGCTTCACCCACTTGTCTAGCCGTCATCTCCAGATCATCAGAATGAACTTCTTCAGGAAAGATTACTGTCTTCGAAAAGCAGTTGATGTGAACACGGTTAAATTCTAACCAGTTCATTCCCAGGATTACATCAAGTTGTTTCAACAGAAGGCACACTAGGTCCCTCCCGAATTCCCTACCAAAAATATCAACCGAACAATTCAAGCATGCAGATGAAGTAGTTACTGAACCCGACGCAGGAGTATCAATAACCATACTGAAGGATAGAAAAACACTTAGAAAGGGGGGGTTTGAATAAGTGTAGTTTTAAAAACTTGACAGATAAAAATAAATTGCACAGTTATTTTTATCCTGGTTCGTTGTTAACTAAACTACTCCAGTCCACCCCCGCAGAGATGATTTACCTCAACTGAGGATTTAATCCACTAATCGCACGGATTACAATGGTTTTCCACTTAGTCCGCAACTAAGTCTTCTAGAGTATCCTGATCACAACCTGATCACTCCAGGAACAACTGCTTAGACACACGCTAAGACTTTCTTAGAGTATCCTGACCACCACGTGATCACTCTAATTACAACTGCTTAGACACAAGCTAAGACTTCCTAGAGTATTCTGATCAACACGATCACTCTAGTTACTTACAACTTAATGTAATCTTTCTAAGAGTATTACAAATGCTTCTTAAAAGCTATAATCACAAACTGTGATATTTCTCTTAACGTTTAAGCTTAATCTCACTAAGATATTACAAAAGCAATGTAGTGAGCTTTGATGAAGATGAAGATTCTGAGTTTTGATTTGAACAGAGTTTCAACAAGTTTTTCAGAATAATTTTGTTCAGAGTTGGTTAACCTTGCTTCTCATCAGAACTTCATATATATAGGCGTTTGAGAAGATGACCGTTGAGTGCATTTAATGCTTTGCGTGTTCCGTACAGCATCGCATTTAATGTTATACGCTTTTGTCAACTACCTCGAGCCTTGTTCACGCTGTGTCTACTGACGTTGCCTTTAATAGCTTCTAACGTTCCTTTTGTCAGTCAGCGTAGCCTGCCACTTGTACTTTCTTCTGATCTGATGTTTGTGAATACAACGTTTGAATATCATCAGAGTCAAACAGCTTGGTGCATAGCATCTTCTGATCTTCTGACCTTGAAGTGCTTCTGAGCGTGATACCATCAGAACTTCAGTGCTTCTGATCTCATGTTCTTCTGATGCTTCCATAGATCCATGTTCTGATTCTGCTTCGACCATCTTCTGATGTCTTGCCAGACCATGTTCTGATGTTGCATGCTGAACCATTTGAGACAAAGCTTCTGAGCGCTGAATTATGCATACTCTTTATATATTTCCTGAAAAGGAAATTGCATTGGATTAGAGTACCATATTATCTTAAGCAAAATTCATATTATTGTTATCATCAAAACTAAGATAATTGATCAGAACAAATCTTGTTCTAACACATACTTCCATTTATTTCATATATTTCCAAATTCAACCTCTCAGCACAATCCAAAGAAATAAAAGAATGAGTTGCTCCAGTATCAATAATCGCAACTAAAGGTGTGCCATGAATAAAACACGTACCTTTAATTAGTCTATCCTCCGGAGTGGTTTCCGATCCAGATAAAGCAAAGACCTTCCCTCCAGCTTGGTTCTTCTTCGGTTTAGGACACTGTGGGCTAATGTGACCCTCCTCACCATAATTGTAACAAGTCACAATCTTCTTCTTACAATCAGCGGCAACATGCCCCACCTCTTCACACTTGAAGCACTTCTTCTGATTCAGCTTGCACTCATTCCTACGGTGCCCGACCTCACCACAGTTATAGCACCTGACGAAAGCACTGGAGTCTCCCCCACTAGGCTTCTTCTAACCACCAGTCTTTGGATTACCTCTACCATATGGCTTACCCTTATCCATAGGCTTCTTTCCTTTCCTATCAACTAACTCGCGAGAGTGAGATGACTTCAGCTTGAGATTATCTTCCTCGAAGATCCTACTACAGTCCACCAAGTCTACAAATCTTCGGATTCTCTGATATCTGATACCCTGCTTAATCTCATCACGGAGACCGTTCTCGAACTTGACGCACTTCGAGAATTCACTAGCTTCATCATTGTTATAGTGGACGTAGTACTTTGCCAACTCAACGAACTTCGAAGCGTACTCTGGTACTGTCATGCTACCTTGAACTAGTTCTAGAAATTCAATTTCCTTTCGACCCCTTACATCTTCAGGAAAGTACCTTCTCAAAAACTCTCTCTTGAACACAGCCCAAGAAATAGCCACACCATCAGCTTCCAGTTCAGTCCTGGTAGTAAGCCACCAGTCGTCAGCCTCTTCAGACAACATGTGAGTACCATACCTCACCTTCAGATCCTCAGCACAATCGATGACTCTGAAGATTCTCTCGATTTCCTTAAGCCACTTCTGAGCACCTTCAGGATCATGCGTGCCCTTGAACAATGGAGGATTGTTCCTCTGAAAACTGTTCAGCTGCCTGTCAGCACTGATCGCAGCTCCATTGGCATTTCCTCCCAGCACACCCGCAATCATGCCCAGAGCCTCAGCGATAGCATCATCGTTTCTTCCTCTTCTTCCAGCCATTGTTCTGCTTAAATCACAACCAATTTAATCAGAACAGAAGTATCGACAGTTAACTCTTACTAGTCGCATACACAGGAAGGTAAAACTGACACTAAGACTCTGGTCATAACGACCGACTATGCTCTGATACCACTATTGTAACACCCCTCTAATAACCCGCGGCAAATGACTATATTTTTAAAATCAGAGTAACACGTAGAGAGGCATCACAATTCATAATTAATGAAAACACACGTCAGTATAAGTCATGCATTACTGAAAACACCTGAAAATCATAACTCATTAATCAAATTCATGTTCTACGCAGCGGAAATACTTCATCAAGTCAACATTATGTCGTTAATGTATCAGACTTCAACCAAAACAATTTAAAATACAGAGTTACAATCAAAACTCCAAACAAACGTTCCCAGTGTTACAACTACCAGAGCATGACACCTGACGCTAACTAAACACTGACTCATGAGCTAATCCTCACCGAGTCGAACAGCCGCTATCCTCAATCTGAAAATGACAACACGTAAGGGTGAGTGTCATCATAATTAACAAATGTTATAAGGTTATAAAGCAATAACACGTCATAGTTGCATCATTCACCCAATTGTTTCATAAACAGTTATTCAAAACAAGTTAACCAACAATCAAACACATCATTCAACATTTACAACACTGGAATACATCCAATCATGTTATAAATTATGCACATGAATGAACTGACACTATGCATGTGGTACCAATCATCATCAAATGGGGATAACCCATGACCGATCCAACATCATCCAAGATACGGCCCTGCCAGCACAGATTCCACACGATGGGAATCATGCCCTTCACTGATCCAACACACCCTTATGGATACAGTATCATCAATGAACATGAATGAATGCAACATATATAACATACTTCTACTATCATCATCATCAATCATCAACATCATCATCATCATTCAAGTATGTTCATATATATTAACCTCATTCAATTACAATTCCATAATCATCATACACAAAACATACACGTATTTGCATCAATCATCATACTCAACAAGAATAGCATACATGTATTTTCATCATTCTAAAAACCAATCAATCATCATCACGTAGATTATCCTACAAGGTTCGTTTAGCTCAAAACGGCGCATCAAACGGACCAACGGTTAAAAAGTTATGCATCTTTGACCTTTTAAAAAATATCTCAAAACACCAACAGCACGCGGCGCCATCACCCGTTCGCGGCGCGCACTGAGCGTCCCAGAATTCATTGGCTCTCTGCCAAGCTGTTCGCGGCGCAAACATCCACACACGGCGCGAAACGAGAAAAAAGTTACGCCTTCGCGGCGCGAACATAGGTACGCGGCGCGACCTGAGCGTATCACAACTTCCTGGCATTCTGCCCACCTGTTCGCGGCGCCACCTTACGCACGCGGCGCGAACCGGTAATTTTAGAAACCCCAACCTGCAGAAAACAGCATTCTATGCATTCCAAACACACCCAATACATACCAGTGCGAACATAGATACATAGATTGCCCAAAACAACACAAATTACGTCTCACAATGCATCAATTACGCATCAATTGAGACTATAACAACACAGACATCATAGATTCACACATAGAGATCAAAACATCATACAATTTGACTCAATCCCTAAACCTATCATATGACTCAATCGACCCGAATTCCACATCTATTCAGTATTATCAACCCCTAACCCGATAATAGATGATAATCACACAAGTCCCCCCCTTACCTTAGACAATTTCTTGATTCTTGGTCTCTCCCTCTACCGTTCTCCTTCACGTTCCTCGTTCTTCAGACTTCTGTTCTTTCACATTCTTTCTTTCTTCCCAATTCCAATTATTTTATGAAAAATAACAATAATAATATTAGTAAAGGGCCTTCTTATCTCACACCCCCCCTTCTACTATTTCTCACATGGCCCAAATGCCATAAACCATTATTTATTTATTATTTTTCACAAAATCTTAATAATTCTAATTATTAATTCAATATTCTTGATTAAATTAATATTAAAATTATACGGGCGTTACAACGATCACCTTGTACGATGTGCAGTGTCTTCTCCACTTGCCGATTAAGGGGATGCTGCTGGACCATTCCCGGATCCCGAGGGTCGATGCCATCGAGTGGATGACGATCTATCTGCGTATGGAGCCAGATATGGCTGACTTTGAGTGTCAGACGACAAATGGGCCTCATATCCGATTCTCCACATTGAGCGCTTCTTTCGAGAACCACCTGGTGGCGGCGACCGAATGCGAGGAGGCGGGTAACGCCCTATTTATGGAGTATCACCGTGCCTGCGCTATCCGGTGTTGGTTCATGTTTAAGGTAGGCGTTGCACTCTTTGTGGACAAGAGTGCAAGATACGTCGACGTGACCTACCTCCGCTACTTCATGGACTTGACTACCGTTTACCAGTGGAACTGGGGGTCAGCTAATCTGGTATACCTATACTAGAAGCTGAATGAGGCCTCCAACTGGAGGACCAAGCAGTTGACCGGATCATGCATTCTCTTGACGGTACGTTTCATTTTAATTGTTTCACATTTATTTATGGTTCGTATTTATTTTTAATACATTATCGTGTTTGTGTTTCAGAGCTGGATCATCTCCTACTTCCCTCGCATCCACGGCTTCCACGTTGATTCCACGTACGAGGACACCATGCCTAGGGCCTCCTGATACGTTCTCTAGAGGGGGGACAATGTAGTGGGACCATACAGTGGGTACCTCGACCGCACGATGCACGATGACATTAGTTGGAGGTCATTCAGCGACTACACTGCTGTTGTCGCCTTTGACATCATCTTGTTATATTCTGGATGGTTGGCATGCGGGACCAACACCATGGTGAGGTATCTCCCTGAGCGGTGCATTCGGCAGTTTAGATTTGTGCAGATGATACCCAGGTCACCTTTTGAGGATGCTCCCGACACAGTTACCCGAGTGCAGCTCACTGACATATTTGTGGATTGGGAGCGTCATGTGGTCCCGGAGGAGTATTGTCGCATGCAGGTCACCTAGGACTCGCATAGTGTGGAGGGGTATGTCACATGGTTCTATCGGGTGTCACATCCTCTGATGACATCCGACACTCCCGACGCTCCTAGGCCAGCATACGAGGAGATCTTGGAGAACCATCAGGCCGAGGATGACCATGTCATTGATCTCCTGCCGATCGGCCTGCGGATAGAGCTGCTTGGACGGGACGCGTTGGTTCGAAGTATCATTTATCAGTGCGGTCCAGAGGCAGTCGCCGTGGTGGAGAGGATCATCAGTGATGCGGGCCGTGCGGCGGCATACAGGAGGCAGAAGAGGTCCCAGGGAGAGAGGGTTAGGCATACCCAGTAGGGGTTCGGGTTTATTTTTCTTGTATTTGGATTGTATTTCGCACACTATTACTCGTTTTGTATATATATATATATATTATTCGGATTTTATTTATCATATTAGTATTTTATGTTGATATGTCGTTTAGTTTGTTCGGCGTTTTCGTTTAATTAAATACGGGACTGTTAAGAAAAACATAAAAAAAAACACATTTCTGCATAATTTGGAAGTGCATTTCCGAAACCCCCAAAAATGTGAAAAAAGGTGTTTTTGGAAGTGCATCTCCGAAAACACCCCCTATTTGGTGTTTTCGGAAGTGCACTTCCGAAGTCTGGAAAAATTTAGAAAAAAAAATACTTCGGAGATGCATCTCCGAAGCAGGGGTAAGTTGCGGTTTTCGCTGGAGGTGACCCCATAGGGAGGTGGATAAAGAAATTTTCTAATAATAACTAAGGAAAAAGTGACTTAAACATTAAAATGAAAGAAAACCACTCAATGTAATAAATATTCCTTCATGGAAAAAATGACCGAGGTAAAATTATGTTAAGCAATTTATATTTGTTTTAATGAAACAAAAATTCCGACCTTTAGAAGTTTGTTTCAATCCATTGATCAATTATTGTAATTTGCATACTTTATAGCACACTTCAAATTGTCAAAACTTTTCAAATGTGTCATGTACACATTTTCAAGAAAATTTTCATTAAGAAAAGTAATATTGACATTGTTTTCCATATTCATAATTATAACATTCAACTATGGCATAAGGCAGCACTTGTAGAAAACGCTTTCTAAAGAGGGCCTTTAGCAGCGCTTACCTAAAGCGCTTTCTAAAGAAGGCCTTTAGCAGCGCTTTTCAAAAGTGCTTTATAAAGTTGGCCCCTAGACATCGCTTTTCCTGAATTTCGTTTATAGTTTCCGTTTTTTTTTTTGTTTTTTTACTTATAGCAGCGCTTTGGTAAATAAGCGATGTCTGTGGTGTGCTTCCTAAAACCATTTTTGACGTAGTGGTTAGAGCTTTTCAGCATTTCTTAACTAAAAGCATAGACAGAAGCAAGATGGCTTCCATGATCTATGGCGTTAGTAGAAACAGAATTAGAGACTTGGGAAATTCAGGACCATCAAAAATAATTGATGAGATTCTAATAATCAAACTAAAATATATTTCTGAACATTTCGTACTTGCTGACACTGAACTGAAATGTTATGAACAAAAAAGTTCTGATTCTGTTACTTCATAATCATAGACACATAAGGAAAGCTCTAAGCCTAAAGTGCAGATAAATGGGACAATTTATTTTTGTATATAATAGGAAAAATGACAAATTGTGACCTGACACATTGTGTTTTATTCAATCGGTTAGCGCATGAATCATAATACTACCATGCAAAATAAACACTCAAACAAATCTTAATACACCTATAATTCATTAATCATAATTAATTAATTTATACCACACACAATTATTAAATCAATTATTATTAAATAGTAATATTAAGTAACTTTGTATGTCAAAAAATATTGGCTAAAAGCTCAAGCACAAGCTCAAGCTCAAGCTCAAGACCGGACTGAACAAGTAGAGTTGACTGGATGGACAGAGGTGTAGGCGGGCTCGCGTGTGTACATCCAATTCCCATTATAGGCGTCTTTAAATTTTACCATAAAACTTATATGAGAATTACAATAATTTTTTAGTTTAGTTTTAGTATAATTGGTGGCAATTGTTTAACTTTATCACAATAAAAGATCATACGGTGTCTAATAGGGGAAGTAGAAACATGTATAAATGCTTTGCATGTAATTGATAAAAAGTATAAAATGATATTGTAAGTAAATTTTTCTCTATTGGTGAAAATAGAAAATAACATCCAATGAGCACAAAAATAAAATAGTAGAGGCTAATTGCAACTTCATATCTCTACTACTTGCATATAATAAAAAACTAAAAAGCTATGTGAAAATCAGAATGATTGCAAATAAATGGTACATAAAATTTAGTTTAGAATAGGAAAACGGACAGTGTATTATTCCATATTCTATTAAAGGCTAATTTTCTCTGGGACAAGTTGAGTAATTAATATGCTAATCAGAGATTAAGTCTTAATCCATTCTCTAATTCCTTACTACTACTTAGTAAGGGAGGGCAAATTGGTAATTTAGTAAGGAGCGGCATTTTGGAGATTTGATGGTTTAGGCAAGAGTATAATGGTCAATGCTCCATTAATATCGCTAGAAGACAAACTAATTTACTATATATAGTTTGAATAAGGTGATTTCTTTTGTTCATAAAGTGAGTTCTTAGATAGTATATATAGTTTTGAATAATAATAGGAAATTTCTTTATCCACCCCATCTTCTTGGTCACCTCAAGCGAAAAACTTAAAATACTCCTAACTTTGGAAATACATTTTCGAAATGCAAAAAAATGCTGTTTTCGGAGATGCATCTCCGAAAACGCTTTTTTTTTCAAAATTTGTCTTATTTCGTAAATGCATTTTCGAAAACAGCATTTCGGAAGTGCATTTCCGAAATACTGCACGTTTTGCAGATTAAACAAAACAGCCCCTCCCCCTATTCATTTTTGCCCTAAATCACCATCAAACTTCATCTCTTAAGTTTTTTTGCAAAACCAAGTTTCAAGTCTACATCAAAGCTACTTAAAAGCTACTCAATCACATTGAAAAGCTACTCAATCACTTCAATTGGTAAGTTTCTAAATCTTTAGATCTATGATTCAAATGCATTTTAGGGTGGTTAGAAATTGCAAAAATGATATACGGGTAGGTTGGTAGTAATATTTAGGTTGTTTAGAAGCATTATAACATGTTAGAAGTTTGCATTTGGGGTTCTGCCATGGAAGTTGCAGGATTTGGCTTCGCAGGGGTGTTTCGGAAGTTCATTTCTGAAAACAACTCCATTCCTAGTTTCGGAAATGAACTTCCGAAGTGGTCCAGAATTGATTTTTTTTTTTTGTTTTTTCAATTGTTTCGCATTCTTATTGATTTCAATTGTTTTCAAGAATATGACAGGCAACCCAACATGCATCAGACAAGGGAGAGAGACCCAGACAGCGTCGGCTAGACGCGAGCGGGCGGCGCAGCTGGCGTCGACGCAGGGATGGGGTCGTGTGCGAGTACCAGTGCAGATGGACGAGGGTACTTCCTCATCTAGATCGAGGAGTCGTCTGGCTCGGGTCTCTTCTTCCTGCCAGCAGGAGGTACGAGAGGAGGAGGAGGAGGAGGCAGTTAGATACCAGGAGGCAGAGGAGGTACCAGATGTTGATCATCCGCACGGGGAGGAGGAGGATGAGGGCTACCCGGGAGGGCCCATTGACACGTCCTTGCTGATTTCCTACCACGAGCACGTCGCTCGACGTGTCTGGGGGGGAGAGGTATTTTTTATAATTTGTCCGACTTTATTATTTAACTGTTTTTTATGTAGCTTTTAATTCCAAATTTTCTTAACGGTCTAATTAACAGTGTTTTTTTGTTTTTGTTGTAACAGGAGAGATAGACTTTAAAACAGGTGAACCACGCCCGGAAGATTTTCAGTCTCTTTAAACCTGAGGCGTAGTGGTTTAACGACGCGGTGACAGCTTCAGGCCTAGGTGGGCTGTGCATGACGGGGTATACCACCATCAGCCACGACATGCAGGGGGCCTTTGTGGAGCGGTGGCACAGGGAGACGTCTTCTCACCACTAGAAAAACAATTATTAGCGTAGGACATAAGCCGACGCTAAATGCGTAAAAGCCGACACTAATACTGACTTAGCGTCAGATTAGCGTCGGTGTCGGGCCTAGGATAAAATCTCCGAAGCTACTAGATAGCGTCGGCTACACAAAAGCCTAGGCTAAGTAGCGTCGGTTTTTCCGAGGCTAAGGAGACGCTAAATGTTGCCGACGCTATGTTTTCAAAATTATTAAAAGTCAACATTTTTGCTTAGTGTTGCACTAACCGACTCTAAAGTCAACAAATAAAAGTCAACAATTCCTATTAGCGTCGGCCTAGGCCGACTCTAAAGTCAACAAATAAAAGTCAACAATTCCTATTAGCGTCGGTCACGGCGGACTCTAAGGTCAACAAATAAAAGTCAACAATTCCTATTAGCGTCGGCGTAGGCCGACTCTAAAGTCAAATAAACAAAAGTCAATAATTCTTAGTAGCGTCCGCCTTGGCCGACTCTAAAGTCAACAAAGAAAAGTCAATGAAATTTGTTAACGTCGGTTTGGCCGACTCTATAGTCAACTAAATAAAGTCAATAAAAAAATTGTAGAGTCGGTTTAGCCGACGCTAAATGCAGCCTATGGGTGCATATTTGTAAACGGCAGCAATCGTTATCCATAATAACAGTCCTTTTAAACACTCAAAATTCACGATATAATATAAAAAAGGAAAGGGTTATGAACTATATATTATGTCTCTTACATGCATGGCATTATTATGTTATTAAGCAGTGATTATGTATTATGCAACTAATACGTAATTAATTTTAAAAAAAAAACTTTAAAAATTTCAAGTTGTAAATTATAAGAGGACTATTATTATTGTTATTTTAAAAATATATAAAATATGTAACTTATGTTTTATGTTTAATGGGGTGTCAATGTAAATCTTCAATTCAGGATAAAGTGGAGGAAAGAAAAAGAAGAAAGGAAACTACACGTCCAATAAATCAATAAATTAGGTCTGATGTCACCATAAAGCTCCGGACTGACTAGTAAAGTAATCAAAATTTTAGAGAATTTATCAATAATTCTATACATTGAACATAATATGTATTGTGTCACAATAAGTATCACATAGTATAATTTAATTAATTAATTAATTCTTGAAATGTAGGTTACTTCATTCAAGGAACCAATTAAAATTGAGTGTATTTATATTTTTATACTACCATCAAACAATAAATTATATATTTTATAATATTTGTTTGTAACTAGATTAAAGAATTTATTAATAATTTATTAGGAGTACCTGCCATCCAACTTCAATGATGTTAAGATCAAGTCCATCGAACAATCAAGAAAGAACTCAAATTTATGAGAGACCAAACTCATTTATCACTTCAATTGATGTGTCCCACACGCTTATCAATGCTTTTGCACCGTACATCTCTTGTGATGATGATCTTGTGTATGTTATTGCATGCTAAACACCAACAATTTTATTTTAATTAATTAATTGAATAAATATAGTTACTACAAAATCTTCTTCCATCAATAAACTACTATTATAATTAAATGAAACAAAGTTTAAGAGTGTAAGAAAAGATAATATCTGTTGAAGTACAAATTAAGCAATCTTTTTATTACAACTGTATGGAGTGATGAAAAGATTTTTTTTAATTATTCAGAGACCATAGTATTCTATTTTTATTTAATGATGTACAATTTATTTATATTCCATAACATTTATCTGGATCAAAATCTAGAGTAGTTGCCCTCATTGACTTATGATTAAGATGATATTTCTTAAGTCGCTTATCACATGTAATATATATTAATAAGATGCAAATGAAAAATGCAGATCCATAAACTTGATTCAACATTCAAACTAAGGCATCTCTTTCTCTTACCGTAAGCAAAAGAAGTGGCAGCTTCTTCTCCTTTTAACATAAAATCCCATTTTCATGGTTGCTCAATCAATTTACCTTCTAGACCATCAAACAATGGCTTTGATTAAATTATTACAAAATGTTGATGGAAGCTACACTATCTACATTCCAGACAATACTACAATTTATCTCAAGATGTTGAATGTATACAAGGATCAAATCCAGTAATCAATAATAATAACCTTAGATTTTTACACGAACTTCAAGTTGGTAAATAAAGATTAATCAATCATTAAGCATCCCTTCACCTACACAAAAAAAGTTACCACCATCAAACTTATAGAAGCACCAAAGAATTGATCTTTGTCTGTGTGTATGTGTCTAGGAAATTATTTTTAGTTAGTCATGCATTTAATATTTTAACACATTCCAATTTTAATATGTTAAATGCTAAATCGCTTGTACGTTTCAACAAATACGGAACAGAGCTAAGGGAATCTTATATTTGTAAAAACAAAATGATACTTTAAAAATCAAATCAAGAAGTTCCATATCAAAAAAATATAAAGTTTACCACCATAAGTGCAATTGAAAATAAACAAATGAAAATCTTAAAGACTGCATCACATACGCAAATTCTTTGCACATTATCAGCAATGAAGGGGAATGGGAATTGGTCCACCATTATAGCTCAAACTCCTCTTTTTAAGCATATCCTATAAAATGTAGAGTAGATGTAAGAGATAGAGACTGTTGTTTCTCTTATGTTTATTAGAATAAGCCATGAATAAAAGTTCATAAAAGCTTTATGAAAAACATATACTCACCTCATAAGCTTCACCATGAAGAGAACCATATAGAGCTCCAACAGCCCCAGCCCCTGCAATTAAAGTATAAATATTAACACCATTGAAATGGATACATATATATGTGTGTGTGTGTGTGTGTGTGTGTATGCATACCCACATTGTAAGCTTCATTTTGGGTTGTGTGAGTTCCTTCACTTCTTCATTATCACCTCAAGAGTTTCTGCAGATAGAAACAAGTCATAAAAATGTTTATTTGAAACAAACCTTTAAGGAATCAACTTTGAGATTCATTGTTGTTGTTAAACGATCTGATGAAAAAAGTCATACAATTAACAACCACTAACATTTGTCATTTCAAAAAGTTATACAACCTTCCTCATAAAAAAGTAGACTGAAAAGTAGCACATTCTCCTAATATTGCAAAATAAAGTAGTCGTAGCTACAACAAAAACATCCCCTAATAACTCGGAAGACATTCAAAATCATGTCCCAAAAAACATACACAAAAAGTTATCACATCCGAGACTAATTCATTCTAATAACAGTACACGATCAATTTTCATCTAATGACTGATCGTCTAAATCATCATCATAATGATGATGTGATCTGCTAGTTGTAGTGTCAAATTTCTTCATCATAAATTCCTTCAAAGCCATCATTTCCCTCTCCATCCTCTGAGCAGCATCAGTAGCAGCTTTAGCAGCCTCGGTAGCAGCTCGACATTCTTCTTTTGATGCTAAAAGAACTTTGTGAGCCTCTTGTAATTGGGCCGTTGCAGCCTCGGCCATTTGCTCAGCTTTAATTCTAGCTGCTCTTTTAGCTTCTAATGGAATCCCAAACATAGAGTGGTGAGGAGTTTGAGATTGTTGGGTAAAAGTTTTTGATCCACGTTTAAGATTAACAGCAAAATCCGCCGTGCCATAAACCCGGCCACGGCTACGGCCCCCAGCAGCTTCTGTCCATAGCTGATTTACACGACCTCCATCTAACACTTGAACTTCATCTTCATTCCCTTCTTCAGTTGATTGAAGTTCTGCATCAAATTTCTCTTTGAAAGCAGTCTGTATAATATAAAAAGTAATTCATTATATATTAATCAATAATAGTCTCATTGTAAACAGGTTATTATTTTTAAAAATTTAAGATCCATAACTAAGAAGTCTTGAAATTATTCTTTGTAAATCTGAACATATGAACAAAACCAACCCATATAAAATAGCTAACATGTTCACTTAATAAATAAACATCATGCCTGCTGTGTCTTGAAAGAAAATAGCTAACATGTTTGCTTAATAAAGAATTATCATGCCTGCCGTGTCTTGAAAGCAAATAACATTACAACAACAAATTCATGTTACAACAATGCAGCAGCTTATAATAACAGTTGACAAGCAGTGGTTTGAAACCAACAAAACACCAAATAGCAGAACACCATAATGAAGGCTCAACAGAAAATAGAAACTTTGCAGCATAAACAGTAACGTTAACGAGAACTTACGTAAGTAGATGCAGCACGCTTGTCAACCCATTCACCATTTTTCCTCTTGTGCGTTTTTAGAAATAACTCATCGGGGCGCAAATCCCTTTGAAGTTCATGTGACTACAAATAATAAAATACTCTTGCATCTATCGACTATATAATCCTGTAACAAATTAGTGAATTAATAAAATACAAACTAACAAAAGTAAGCATTTGAAAGTGAAACTTCATATTCAACTTTTTTTTTCTTTCTTTTTCTTCTTTTACAAAACAAAAAGATAATGGAAACAGAAATTATATTGGTGTTCAATTTCCTGCGGTGGCATTCCTATAAATTATATTAGGGTTTTAAACAATCCAAATTTTACAAGATTTTAAAACAAATAATGGTGACAAGATATCATGTCTATGAAATACGAGTACCTGTGTAGTGATTTTACAAGAAGATAAGATTGAGCTCCGTCGATCTTCGAAGCACTAGCAGCTTGCAATGGAGCTCCGTCGATCTTCCGTACCGGTGAATCAGAAACTGGAACAGAATATAAACATAATGGATTAGGGTTTGTCACCATGAACAAAATTAATTTAAAATGGAAATGAACGGATTTGGGGTTGTCACCAAGAACACAATTGATTTGAAACAAAAAAGGACAGATTAGGGTTTGTAACTCACCATGAACACAATTGATTTTACATATTGGTTTGTCACTCACGAACACAATGGATGTAGTTGATTTTCACGATGTTGAATTTTTAGGGTTTTGATTTTTCACGATTTTGGTTTGAAAGAAAGAATGCGTAAAATGAAATGAAAGAAAAAGAGATGAATCGTTGAATTAGTTGGTGAATAGAGAAAGTTGAAAAGTTACGAGGAAATAGGAAAAGAATAAGGGTGTGTTTGGTTCAAATGAGGGGGAGGGGAGGGGAGGGAATTTAATGAAGGGGAGGGAAGGGGAGGGGAGGTAAGGGGATTTTTTTAATCAGATGGGTGTTTGGTTCAAACGAGGGGAGGGGAGGGGAAGGGAGGGATTTTAATTAAAAATATGTTTGGTTCAGGAGGGGAGGGGAGGGGTTTTATTAATAATTTACATTTTTATCCTTATTACTTATATAAGTGTTACAATATGATATTCAAATGTGAAAAATTTATACATATTTTTTTGTTAGTAAAATTTTTAATATTGAGTGACTAAAAAGTTATAATTTACTACATAACGTTAAAAAATTGAGTTCACTTAATTTGAATAAAATGTTCAAAAACAAATTAAACTATATGTTGATAACAACTTTGAAATCGTAATGAATTATTTAACACATAAAATACATAAAATAATTTATTATTAAATATAAATAGTTTAAATTTTTTAATAAAATAAATAAATAAATTAAAATGAAAAATTTAAAATTTGATATAAAAGAAAATATGATAGGATACATAACAAAATTAGAAAAAAAAAACCATAAATAAACATAAAAGAGTTATAAAAAAATCACAAAAGTGAAATGATTATGATATATATTAAGGACAAAAATTTCAAAATAATTTGAAGGTAGAGAATAATTATAATAAGTTGATAGAAGCAATCGAGAAAAATCACACAGAAGAGAGCAATAATACAAAAGAAAATGAATAATTTTAAAATATTAAAATTAAACTGAGGATATTATAGTAATTATAATAACTTTTAAAATATTAAAATTGAGATTCCCTCCCCTCCCCTCCAAATCCCTCCGATTTGGAGGAACGCAAAAAGTGTGTTTTGGAGGGATTTTGCTCCCCTCCCCTTCCCTCCCCTCCCCTCATAAAATTTGAACCAAACACATTTAATTAAAAATATTCCCTCCCCTCCCCTCCCCTCCCCTCCATCTACCCCGAACCAAACACACCCTAAGGGGAAAATCAAAAGTTTATGATACAATATTTAAATGATAATATAAATATATATATTAATCGTTATGAATTAATTCTAAATTATGTATCAGTGAAGTAGTGGCTAGATAACCATTGAAAGCATTTTAGTTTGCAAAAGTTCGCGGGCTCGAACCTTGTTGGGGACCAAAATATTAAACTTTTTACAATTTCAACTATATAATATAGAGAGAGTAGAGTAGGCTAGACCGACTCTAGTGTAATAGGTAAGATATAATATAGAATTTTAAAAAATAAATAATGTAGAGAACGTAGCGTCGGTCCGACCGACTCTAAATAATTAATTAACTAAAATAATTATTATATAAAGTTAATATGTATGATATAATTAAATAAAATTTTAAAAATAAAATAATGTAAAAATATTAGCGTCGGCTAGACCAACTCTAACTAATTAATTAATTAATTTAAATATTTTATAAAGGTAATATGTATGGTATTATAGTGAAAGTTTAAAAATAAAATAACTTGGAGAACTTAGTGTCAGTTTGGCCGACTCTAATATTTTACAGCAACGCTAAATAGCGTCGGTGTCGGTGGCCGACGCTAATGTGGGAGGCTAAAATGCAATTTTTTAGTAGTGTCTTTCCACTTACCAATTGGGGAGATGACGATCACCTTGTACGATGTGCAGTGTCTTCTCCACTTGCCGATTAAGGGGATGCTGCTGGACCATTCCCGGATCCAGAGGGTCGATGCCATCGAGTGGATGACAATCTATCTGGGTATGGAGCCAGATATGGCTGACTTTGAGTGTCAGACGACAAATGGGCCTCATATCCGATTCTCCACATTGAGCGCTTCTTTCGAGAACCACCTGGTGGCGGCAACCGAATGCGAGGAGGCGGGTAACGCCCTATTTATGGAGTATCACCGTGCCTGCGCTATCCGGTGTTGGTTCATGTTTAAGGTAGGCGTTGCACTCTTTGTGGACAAGAGTGCAAGATACGTCGACGTGACCTACCTCCGCTACTTCATGGACTTGACTACCGTTTACCAGTGGAACTGGGGGTCAGCTATTCTGGTATACCTATACCAGAAGCTGAATGAGGCCTCCAACTGGAGGACCAAGCAGTTGACCGGATCATGCACTCTCTTGACGGTACGTTTCATTTTAATTGTTTCACATTTATTTATGGTTCGTATTTATTTTTAATACATTATCGTGTTTGTGTTTCAGAGCTGGATCATCTCCTACTTCCCTCGCATCCACGGCTTCCACGTTGATTCTGCATACGAGGACACCATGCCTAGGGCCTCCTGATACGTTCTCTAGAGGGGGGACAATGCAGTGGGACCATACAGTGGGTACCTCGACCGCACGATGCACGATGACATTAGTTGGAGGTCATTCAGCGACTACACTGCTGTTGTCGCCTTTGACATCATCTTGTTATATTCTGGATGGTTGGCATGCGGGACCAACACCATGGTGAGGTATCTCCCTGAGCGGTGCATTCGGCAGTTTAGATTTGTGCAGATGATACCCAGGTCACCTTTTGAGGATGCTCCCGACACAGTTACCCGAGTGCAGCTCACTGACATATTTGTGGATTGGGAGCGTCATGTGGTCCCGGTGGAGTATCGTCGCATGCAGGTCACCTAGGACTCGCACAGTGTGGAGGGGTATGTCACATGGTTCTATCGGGTGTCACATCCTCTGATGACATCCGACACTCCCGACGCTCCTAGGCCAGCATACGAGGAGATCTTGGAGAACCATCAGGCCGAGGATGACCATGTCATTGATCTCCTGCCGATCTGCCTGCGGGTATAGCTGCTTGGACGGGACGCGTTGGATCGAAGTATCATTGATCGGGGCGGTCCAGAGGCAGTCGCCGTGGTGGAGAGGATCATCAGTGATGCGGGCCGTGCGGCGGCATACAGGAGGCAGAAGAGGTCCCAGGGAGAGAGGGTTAGGCATACCCAGTAGGGGTTCGGGTTTATTTTTCTTGTATTTGGATTGTATTTCGCACACTATTACTCGTTTTGTATATATATATATATATATATTATTCAGATTTTATTTATCATATTAGTATTTTATGTCGATATGTCGTTTAGTTTGTTCGGCGTTTTCGTTTAATTAAATACGAGACTGTTAAGAAAAACATTAAAAAAAAACATTTCTGCATAATTTGGAAGTGCATTTCCGAAACCCCCAAAAATGTGAAAAAAGGTGTTTTCGGAAGTGCATCTCTGAAAACACCCCCTATTTGGTGTTTTCGGAAGTGCACTTCCGAAGTCTGGAAAAATTTAGAAAAAAAAATACTTCGGAGATGCATCTCCGAAGCAGGGGTAAGTTGCGGTTTTCGCTGGAGGTGACCCCATAGGGAGGTGGATAAAGAAATTTTCTAATAATAACTAAGGAAAAAGTGACTTAAACATTAAAATGAAAGAAAACCACTCAATGTAATAAATATTCCTTCATGGAAAAAATGACCGAGGTAAAATTATGTTAAGCAATTTATATTTGTTTTAATGAAACAAAAATTCCGACCTTTAGAAGTTTGTTTCAATCCATTGATCAATTATTGTAATTTGCATACTTTATAGCACACTTCAAATTGTCAAAACTTTTCAAATGTGTCATGTATACATTTTCAAGAAAATTTTCATTAAGAAAAGTAATATTGACATTGCTTTCCATATTCATAATTATAACATTCAACTATGGCATAAGGCAGCACTTGTAGAAAACGCTTTCTAAAGAGGGCCTTTAGCAGCGCTTACCTAAAGCGCTTTCTAAAGAAGGCCTTTAGCAGCGCTTTTCAAAAGTGCTTTATAAAGTTGGCCCCTAGACATCGCTTTTCCTGAATTTCCTTTATAGTTTCCGTTTTTTTTTTGTTTTTTTACTTATAGCAGCGCTTTGGGAAATAAGAGATGTCTGTGGTGTGCTTCCTAAAACCATTTTTGACGTAGTGGTTAGAGCTTTTCAGCATTTCTTAACTAAAAGCATAGACAGAAGCAAGATGGCTTCCATGATCTATGGCGTTAGTAGAAACAGAATTAGAGACTTGGGAAATTCAGGACCATCAAAAATAATTGATGAGACTCTAATAATCAAACTAAAATATATTTCTGAACATTTCGTACTTGCTGACACTGAACTGAAATGTTATGAACAAAAAAGTTCTGATTCTGTTACTTCATAATCATAGACACATAAGGAAAGCTCTAAGCCTAAAGTGCAGATAAATGGGACAATTTATTTTTGTATATAATAGGAAAAATGACAAATTGTGACCTGACACATTGTGTTTTATTCAATCGGTTAGCGCATGAATCATAATACTACCATGCAAAATAAACACTCAAACAAATCTTAATACACCTATAATTCATTAATCATAATTAATTAATTTATACCACACACAATTATTAAATCAATTATTATTAAATAGTAATATTAAGTAACTTTGTATGTCAAAAAATATTGGATAAAAGCTCAAGCACAAGCTCAAGCTCAAGCTCAAGACCGGACTGAACAAGTAGAGTTGACTGGATGGTCAGAGGTGTAGGCGGACTGAACAAGAGTATAATGGTGAATGCTCCATTAATATCGCTAGAAGACAAATTAAATATATATATATAGTTTTGAATAAGGTGAGTTCTTTTGTTCATAAAGTGAGTTCTTAGTTAGTATATATAGTTTTGAATAATAACTAGTAGAAGACCCGTGCATCCGCACGGGTAAGTCAAATTTTAAGATGAATAATATATTACAAATGTAAAAAAAGTTTAAAAATTCGAATAAGGAATGTTAATTTAAGATTAACAAAATATAATACAGATGAAATGAATCTATATATAGTAGCTATGTAAAAAAAAGAACATGGATGCAATAGTTATTCGTATCTTAATTAATTCGTTAAGGCTAAGTTGTTGGTGATATACAATTGTTATTATAAAATCACTAATAATTGAAAATATTTAAAAAGAAATATTTATCAAATTACAAACATGATAAATTTAATATGTCTAATAAATATAAATATTTACAAATATGACTAATAACTTTAAATATTTACAAATATCACTGATGATTATAAATATTTATAATATTTTGTTGTTTAAGTAAAAAATGTATTGTGGTGATAGTATTCCATGAAAATAATGAGTTTATTATAAATATTTATAATATTTTGTTGATTAAAATAAAAAAATGTATTTTGGTGATAGAGTCCCGTGAAAACTTTTTAGATGAATAGTTTTCAATTTTAATTTATATATAATTTATTTAAATACAATTATAAAATATGAAATAAAATATTTCTAATATGAATAGTGATTAATGAGACAGAGAAAGTAAAAAGATAAGTATTTCTTTTATCACAATAATTATTTTCTTTTAAGATTTAGAACTAAAGTAATTATTTTAAACATGATTTTCTAAAGAATTCATGTACATCTAAAAAGTTGATATATATATATATATATATATATATATATATATATATATATATATATATATATATATATATATATATATATATATATATATATATATATATATATATATATATATATATATATATATATATATATATATATATGTAATAAATTATTTCTAAACCAATTTATAAGTTGTGAATTTGGAAGGATAATATACAAAAGACATGGGACAGAAGTAATGAAGGCCTAATTTATGACTTTATCTCAAATATAATGCATGAAGCAAAATGTTTGAAATGAGAAACATATCAAAAAATACAATTGTAACTTTCATAATTGAAAACATATCAAAAAAATACAATTGTAACTTTCATATTGATTCCATATTGATCCAAACAACTCTTCATGGCTACAAGATCATCCCCACTTTCTATGTAGTTATCTTCAATACACACATTGACCTGGGTTTATGCCATCAGTATTTGGGGCATTAAGGGGGCAGGATTGTCATCCCTTTGATCACGAAATCCCTGGCCATATTCTGTATTGATGCTTCTGGTCACCTATGGCAACATATGCTGAGCATCAGTTTTTGAAACAGAAACTGTTGAGAATCAAGTGTGAGTGTGGATAATAGTCCCACATTGGAAATGTGTGTGGTGACTTGAGCATATATAAGTGGGAGAACCCACTCACCTATCACCTTAAGGTTTTAGGTGGAGAAGTGGTGTCTCTCCCACAAAGGTGTGTTGGTCAAAGGAATGTCCCGGAAATTAACATTGCTCCCGACTCGACCCTCCCCCGATGTTGCGCTAACATTGGTATCTAGAGCTCCGGTTCCAAACACAGGGAAACGCGAGTGAACGTGAGTTTGTGTGACTGTGTGATTGATTTTGTTTCTGGGAAACAAAGTTGTGTTGAATCACATTTTTCTTGATTGTTTGTGGGTTGGGAAACACTGTGTGAGTGTGAGTGAAATCTGTTTTTGTCTGCACAAGTTTAAAGATGAGTGGAAGCAACTTGAATACCAAACTTCCAGTTCTTGATGGTAAAAACTGGAATAGATGGATGATTCAAATGCGTGTATTATTTGGTGCTCAAGATGTTCTAGATCTTGTCACTGGAGGATATATTCCGGTTGCAGCGGATGCAACGGAAGAACAAAGAGAAGCGCAGAGAGAGATGAAGAAGAGAGATCAAAAGGCGTTGTTCTTCATCCATCAGTGTGTGGATGTGAATGTGTTTGAGAAGATTGCTGATTCTATGACGTCAAAGGAGGCGTGGGATATACTGGTCAGATGTTACGGTGGTGACGTATCAGTGAAGAAGGTGAAGCTTCAATCCCTGAGAAAGCAATATGAGAATCTCAACATGAAGAACAATGAGAAAGTCTCTGAGTATATCTCTAGAGTGATTGTGATCACTAATGAGATGAAGGCTTGTGGAGAAACTCTTTCTGAACAAGTAATCATAGATAAGATATTGAGGTCACTTACTCCTCAATTTGATTACATTGTTGTAGCGATTGAACATTCTAAAGATCTGGAAACCATGAGAATAGAAGAGTTGCAAAGCAGTTTAGAAGCACAAGAGTTGCGTCTGACTGAGAGAACTTCTGAGAGAGAAGTTGAGCAAGCTCTGAAGGCTTCTTTTGTCAAGAAGGACCAGAAGCATAGACGTGGTGATAGATTCCAGAAGGAAGCCTCAACTTCTGATGAGAAGAGATATCAGAAGGTAAAGGATAAGAAGAAAGTTCAATGTTACTGTTGCAAACAGTTTGGCCATTTTGCTAGAGACTGTTTGGCAAACAAAGGAAGGAGATCAGAAGAAGCAAATATAGCCAGAGGAGGATCAGATGATGAACCTGTGCTATTGATGGCTTCAGAGTCGGACAAAAAATGTTCGTCAGAATGGTGGTATATGGACACTGGGTGTTCAAATCACTTGACTGGAAACAAACAATGGCTGATAGACTTTGACTCTGAAAGGAGGACAAAGATCAGATGTGCTGATGATAAGTACCTATATGCAGAAGGTATGGGAAATGTCAAAGTCAAAGTGAAGAATGGAAAGACTGTTCTGATCAAGGATGTTTGGTATGTTCCTGGAATCAGAAGCAATCTGATGAGTGTGGGTCAGCTCATTGAGAAAGGTTTCTCAGTTGTTATGAAGAACAACCTCTTGAAGTTGTATGATTCCAATCAGAAGTTGATTATGCAATCTGAACAGGGAAGCAACAGAACATTCAAGGTGAATGTAGAAACAGCTGAAACAGAGTGTCTGAGTGCTGAAGGCTCGGAAGGTGATAGTAAGCTGTGGCACAAGAGGTTGGGGCACTTGAACTATAGAAGTCTGGGGCATCTAAGTTCTAAGAAGCTCGTACGTGGCATTCCTAAGATTGTAAAGCCTGAGAAGTCATGTGAGGTATGCATGAAAGGCAAGCAACCCAGATTGCCATTTGTATCAGAAGTTGCTCCAAGAGCAAAGCATGCTCTGGGAGTAGTGCACTCTGATGTGTGTGGACCATTTCCAGAACCTTCACTTGGAGGAAATAGGTATTTTGTGTCTTTTGTGGATGAGTTCACAAGAATGACGTGGGTAACTCTCATTAAGTTTAAGAATGAGGTGTTTACAGAATTCCAGAAGTTCAAGGTGAAGGCTGAGAAGCAGAGTGGTCAGAAGATAAAGATTCTCAGAACGGATGGTGGAGGCGAGTATAACTCTACAGAATTCCAGAAGTTCTGTGATGATAATGGAATTGAGCATGAAGTTACTGCTCCTTATACTCCTCAACACAATGGTCTTGCTGAACGTAGAAACCGTACTTTGCTTGATATGACGAGAAGTATGCTTAAAGAGAAGAAGCTTCCTCATAATCTATGGGGAGAAGCTGTTGCTACTGCAGCATATATGCTCAACAGGTGTCCAACGAAGAGGCTGAAGGAAATTGTTCCTTTAGAGAAGTGGACTAAAGAGAAGCAAAGTGTTAGTCATCTGAAGGTTTTTGGTTCTGTGTGTTACAAACACGTTCCAGAAGCTAGAAGGAAGAAGCTGGATGATAGAAACAAAGTGATGTTATTGGTGGGGTACCACAGTACAGGTGCATACAAGCTCTATTGTCCAGAGACTAACAAAGTTGAAGTCAGCAGAGACGTCATTGTGAAGGAATCAGAAGTTTGGGATTGGAGAGAGTCTCAACCAACTTCTGATGTAGAGATAAGTTTTGAAGAAAAGTTAGAGTCAGAAGATGAATCTTCTGAAGACGAGTCAGAAGATGAAGTATCTTCTGAAGATGAGTCAGAAGGAGAATCTGATTCTGATCCAGATTCTGATGATGATCCAGATTCTGGTGGTAGTCATGATTCTGGAAGGGAAAACTCTGAAGACATAGGGTCTGGAGGACAAGCTTCTGGAGATGATCATGGAGGTGGTGACTCAGGAGTAGCTGACTCTGAAGTAGCTCAGCGACCACAAAGAGTCAGAACTATACCAAGAAGGTTTGCAGATTTTGACATGTTGCAAGACACAGAAGTTGACTCAGAAGGAGAGGTCATTCAGTGCGCCATGTTAGTAGATTCTGAACCAGTGAGTATAGAAGAAGCGCTCAAGAAGAAGGTCTGGTTGAATGCCATGAAAGAAGAACTTGAGGCTATAGAAAGAAACAAAACTTGGAAGCTGACAGAACTTCCAAAGAAGAAGAAAGCCATCAGCGTCAGATGGGTTTTCAAAGTAAAGCTGAAGCCAGATGGATCAGTTGGTAAACACAAAGCAAGGCTAGTGGCTAGAGGTTTTCTTCAGAAACCTGGACTAGATTACTTTGAGGTGTTTGCTCCTGTAGCTAGACATGAAACAATCAGGCTGGTGATTGCGTTAGCTGCGAACAGAGGTTGGTCCTTGATGCATCTGGATGTAAAGTCTGCATTTCAGAATGGTCCATTACAAGAGGAGGTATACGTGTCACAACCCCCTGGCTTTGTGAAAAAGAATAAGGAAGGGATGGTGTACAAATTACACAAAGCTCTGTATGGATTGAAGCAAGCGCCCAGAGCTTGGAATTTGAAGATTGATTCATTTTTCAAGAAGCAAGGGTTTCAGAAGTGTGAGATGGAATATGGAGTTTATGTGCAACATTCTGGAAGGAATATGATTCTGTTGTGTCTGTATGTTGATGACATATTGCTTACGGGGAGTTGTCCAGAAGATCTGATGAAGTTCAAGAAGGTGTTGATGAATGAGTTTGAGATTACAGACCTTGGGAAAATGTCATATTTTCTAGGGATGGAGATTCTGTACTCAGAAGATGGTATCATTCTGCATCAGTTGAAGTATGAGTTAGAACTTCTGAAGAAATTCAAGTTGGAGAATTGCAAAGCTGCTGTTACACCGTCAGAAGTGAATAAGAAGTTGGACTCTGATTCTGATGGTGAAGATGTTGATGCTACGGTATTCAAACAGCTGGTTGGTTCTCTAAGGTATTTGTGTAATACCAGGCCTGATATATGCTATGCAGTTGGATTGGTTAGTAGGTTCATGAGTAAACCTAAGTGGTCCCATTACCAAGCTGCTGTCAGAGTCTTGAGATATGTCAAGGGAACTCTGAAATATGGCATATTGTTTCCTTTTGGGAGAAAGGAAGAATCAGAGTTATTGAGTTATTCTGATTCTGATTGGTGTGGAGACAGAGTTGATAGAAGGAGTACTTCTGGATATTTGTTCATGATTCTGGGAGGCCCTACCTCTTGGAGTTCCAAGAAGCAACCTGTTGTTGCTCTATCAACCTGTGAAGCTGAGTACATCGCAGGCGCTGTAGCTGCATGTCAGGCTGTGTGGCTTCTGAATCTATTAGAAGACCTGAAGATTAGGGTGAAGAAGCCTCTGAAGCTGATGATTGATAACAAGTCTGCAATCAATCTTGCCAAGAATCTGGTGTTACACGGAAGAAGCAAGCATATTGAGACTAAGTATCATTTCTTGAGAAGCCAAGTCCAGAATGGAACATTAGAAGTTGTGCACTGTAGCACCCAGAAGCAGATGTCTGATGTTCTGACGAAGGCAATCAAGACGGATCAATTTCTGCTCTTGAGGGATGGAATTGGCGTTGTCAGCTTTGAGTGAAGAATATGAATTAAGGGATGGTATTGAAGAGTAATTCAATATTCAGAAGTTGTGATGTGGGCTGATCTTCTGATGGTTACTCAGAAGATGTCGTTGACCAGAAGATGTTATCTTTTGGGTCCCATTAGCTTAGCTGTTTAGTAGTAAGGGTACTTTAGTATTTTGTAATACTGTTTGTACCTTAGACTTGTTCACTAAGTTTACTGTTTTAGGGCTTATGTGGCAAGATTCTTTTTTTATAAATAGCCTTGTAGTAGCTATCATTTATTAACAACGCAAGTAGAATACAACATTTATTCTCTCATCTCTTTTGCGCCGTTATTCTATTATTCTCTTTGTCACCATCTTTATTCATTGTGCACCAACAATGGTATCATGAGCCTTTGATTCAAGAAAAAGGGACCGGCTAAAACTTGTAGTTGAAAGTCAACGGATACATGTAGTTGAAGAGAATCAACGGATACATGTAGTTGAAGTCAACGGATACAAGTGTATGTGGAAGAGGAGCTTCCACATGAGGGGGAGCATTGTGTAAGACTCACACTTGAGGGGGAGTGTTGAGAATCAAGTGTGAGTGTGGATAATAGTCCCACATTGGAAATGTGTGTGGTGACTTGAGCATATATAAGTGGGAGAACCCACTCACCTATCACCTTAAGGTTTTAGGTGGAGAAGTGGTGTCTCTCCCACAAAGGTGTGTTGCTCAAAGGAATGTCCCGGAAATTAACATTGCTCCCGACTCGACCCTCCCCCGATGTTGCGCTAACAGAAACAATAGATATCCATAACAGACAAATATCATTCATCAAAGTATTGCAGAATTATAGGCATTTAGATTTTTATTGCAAATACAACAGTGTGGTTTCTTCATTTGTATACGAAGTTAAGATGATTGAAAAAGAAACAAAATACTTAAAAGTGTAACTATTAATAGTATGAAATATAAAGTATAAAAGTACTTGTACATCTGCAATTATAAACCAAACATGATATTGGCCAGCACTTTGTTCAACAATAGTTATGGCCATCTCACAGCACTTTGTTCACATAGTGCATATAAGTATAGGCATGTGTTGATGCATCCTGACATAGTTCTTTGAAACTCTGTAGGCAGTTTCAGGTACATACTTAAACACTAAGTTAAAATACACCTCTTCTTTTTCACCTCCTGAGTAGAAACAATGCTTTAGTTTAATAACATTAGTAGGTTCAAATATACGCATAACTTGGAGTTCCCTATTTTTAAGCATCCAGTCTTGTAAGACTTTCTTAATTGCAATGGCTCCACCAGTTTCAAAGCACTTAGCCTAAGGTATATACAATGCAACAGGGATAAGCAAAGAGAGAAACTTGACAATGCAACATGTATATTCTTTGATTGTTGCTGCTTTTTCAAAGTAGGTAGTTATGATATTGGAAAGATTCACGGCTTTACCACTTAATTATCAAACTCTTTTAACTGTGATTCAAAGCTCATACAAATGTTCCAAGATTCATAATCTTTTATATCATAAATAATCACAGGTTATGGTTACTTAACATTCACTTCAAATAATGTAATTTAAAACAGTCTACATCATGTTTACCAGTTTTGAAAATATCAACCAATCTTTTCATTCAAGCTGCTAATTTAGAAAATATAAATAATTGTGCTAGAAATTTTACTGGTATAGCTGTATGAAGTACTCAAATTGGTTTAAAATAATCCAGTTGAATACTTAAACCAACAGCTAATCACATTAAACAATGTTGAACCAATCACCTAAAACAATAGCTAGCCAACTTAAAAGATCAAATGCTAAAACATGAACAAACCAGAAACAACATCCTTCTTTAGGAAAAACAGACCTCAAACAGAAACCAAAGCACCCGGATCACAACTGCAGATTGTAAGCACCACTTCAAAACACCACCGTAGATTTACGACTGTTTGACTAACACCACTGCAGAATTTAAGCGCCATTTCAAAATGAAAATGGAATATTTAATATGGATATAATATAAAATATACAAAAGAAAGTAATGCATTCAAAATAGCATAACTTACCTAGAATAGCCAAACTAGAGTATTTTCTGAAGATATTGCAAGTTCAATATACCTAAAAGTTGACGTAGAAGTTAGTGTTAAAAAAATACCCAATGAAGATATTTCTGAATGTATTTGCTTGCTAGTAGTTTCTTAGTTTTGATATTACCCATTTCCTCTGGAATATTCCTAGTTATGTTATTCAATATATAGTCTCTTTAAATATTACAACTAAAAGCACATATTAGAGTAAGACTATAATAAAATTCCGCTGCATAATGCCAATATTATTGATGCAAAAAGGACAAGATTATAACCTAACACTAACAAATAAGAAACTAAAAATTACCTCACTTGAGTTCTCACTCAAAGATGCAGTTGCCAACTTCTTTAGCTCTTCAAAATCATCTTTCTCTACTGCTTAAGCTTCATCATATTTTTCATCTATATCAGCAGCAGCACACTCCACTACATCATATGTTTCATCTCTACTACATCATACTTCATACTTGCAAGAACATGTTTATACTCCTGGGGTAACACCTTGACAACTTTAGGTAAAAGATTCTCAAAATCAACCAACACTTCCATGGCAAGCAGACTTTTTGTGTGACGTTGATGTTGATGTATCAACATCCTAAGAGTGTGTTTGGATGAGGTAATTAGAAATTTTAAAGTAATTTAAAATTCAAAGCAATTCAAATGATTCAATTCAAATCCATTCATTTTTAAATTGTTTTGTTTGGATGGAGTATTAAGATAATTCATTGTTAAATTTTTGGTGTCATTTTGTATAAAATTTAAAAATTTTGGACCAAATTAAAAAATGAAAAAGTAGGGACTAATTTGTAATTTTTAAAAATTTGAAGGACCAAATTGTAAAATTTAAAAATTATTAAGGACCAATTTGCAATTTTTGAAAAAATTTTGGGGTCAATTTTATAATTTTGAAAAATATGAGGACTAATTTGTAAATTTTGAAGAAATAATAATAACAAATACATTCTATGGAACATGAGAGGAATTTCAAATTCTTTGGTTTTTGGTGTCATTTCAAAATGATTAAATTTAACTTAGATGAAATACTCCATAAATTTCCATCATTTTAACAATTCTTCATTTTTGTATCCAAACAATGGATTTTGGTCAAATCATTTTAAATTCCCTCAATACATTACTTTCCCTCATTAAAATTCTCCATCCAAACACACTCTAAGAGTAATAATGTCCTCTTCCTCTTCAACCTTATCCACATCCACAAGCTCTGGGATGCACCACCGAGAGTGGAATGTTAGATCATTAATAAACACAAAAGAAGATCGATGAAAGCAAGATTTGCACATTACAGAAGAGTTTAACTTACATTGCTTCTCCAAGATTATCAGACCAATCATCCACTACACCAAAAATAAGATTAGACAGCACACCTTAGACAGCGCTTCTTACCAAAAGCGCTGGTAAAAGTTCTTTTAAAAAACACGGAATTTTTTACATATATCTTAGACAGCGCTTTCTACAAAAGCGCTGCCTAAAGGGGTGAAGTAGTTTCTAAAAGCGCTGCCTAAGGGTGGTTTTAGAAAGCGCTTTGTAAAAGCGCTGCCTAAGGGTGGTTTTAGAAAGCGCTTTGAAAAAGTGCTGCCTAAGGTTGGGCTTACAAGCGCTGCCTGGAGTCCTTTAATTAAAAAAAATAAAAGGACTAGGTTTTCTCTGAAAACAACTTCTTCTCTCTTTTGCGGTTCGTACTAGGTTTTCTCTGAAACTTTTCATCCTCCATTGCAATTCTTCTAAATCTCTCTCTCACCTCTACCGCCGGCAATTAATTTCGTCTCCGTATCAGCCTCCGTTCATCTCCTTCTCAACCGCGATTCTGTTCATGTCCTTCCCAACCGCGATTTCGTTCATCTCCTTCCCAACTGTTGGACAAATACTCGTTGCATGCTCAAAACACAGAACCTAAACCCTAAAACCCTCTTCTTCTCTCGCATCAATGGCTGACTCTATCCTATCGATTCAGTACCTCAAAGACTTCATTGATTCTCAAATCAATGACGACAAGAACTGGGACTTCAATGTGGTAATCCTTCTTTCTTGCGTACTCTCATTTAATTTCTGTTTTTCACCGTTCTTCTTTTTGATCTTGATCTATGTTCGTATGTAATTGAAAACGATGTGTAGTTTGATTATATGTCATATCAATTTGATAACTTTGCCTTTTTTTCCCTGTGATATTGCGATAGAAGTATCTCTTGTGTTCAACCCTTAACTCTGTTGTGTTGGTTTATCAGATTGTGTAAATGCTTATTCGGCTGATTTTCTTGACACACTATGGAGTTTCAATTTATTGAACCCAAAGTTTCTTTTTAATTGTGAAACATATTTAGCTTCCGTGAAGTTATGAATCCTTGTAGATTGTGAGGCAACTGTTGGTTTGGTTGATTCACACTTGGATTTGTGTATTTTTTTGACCTAGGAGTGCTAAAAAGATGTTGTTACTTTTGTAGTTTTGTTCATATCACAATTTTGAGTATTTTAGGTATGTTAATTAAGATTTTTTTAGGTATGTAAATTAAAATAATTGAGAAATGAAATAGTGAAGAAATTTGGTTTACGTTGAATGCATATAATAGAGGAGTGTGTCGGGCGTTATTTGTCTTAAAAATATCCAATAAAGCTCAAACTGGTGGAGAATAGTATGGTTGATTGGCGGAGATACAAGTCAAGAACATAAACGTGTCGGCGAGAGAGAAGTTGTAACTCTTAGTTGTGTAATGGAAATACCAACATATTTTCATTCAAAGATCTTTTTTAGCAATAATTACTTGTAACTTTCTAGTAGGTTTTAATTATATGGAAATAACACATGTCTTTTAAGCATTGTTATGAAAAGAATTGATATGTCATGATTAAAGGGATTCTTGACAAAGAGTAATTTATAGTGATTAATTTTTTTTTGTATTTTAGTTGTTGGTAGCAGGACTGTCAATTGCAAAAAGTGCAATGTTGAGCCGCAACAATTTTCTTTGAATTCAGTATGGTCGCAGAGTCCATACAGGGTAACAAACATATAGGCCACTGGAAGGTTCAAATGCCCAAGAGGTCATGGCTATGGTTCTGGATGCAAGCCAGGTTTCTATTGGTTTAATTATAAAATGAAATACAAAATTTTCTGAAATGTGTTATTTGCCTTCATTTTGTTATTTGCCTTCTGAAATGAATTATAGTCTTACGAGAGATGGCTCACTCTCTTGCATGATTAAACAGACTGCAATGTTGCTTCTTTCTTTCCCTTCATTTTGTTATTTTCCTTCTGAAATGTGTTTCTGCTGAATTTTCTCCATCAATATATGAGGTTATTATAGGTCTGGTCTTGTTGGTTTGGTTATAATATTTGTTTCATGGCAGCTTGAAAAGGAGAAGATATAATGATGAGAAGCTGAATTTTTTGGAGCGTCTTTTAGGATCTGCACGACTACTAGAAGAGGTGAAATTGCAGCTCAATATTATTAAGTTGTTCTCTTTCTGTTTTCAATACTTAATAGTAATGTATTAAGATCATCGTGTTTCTACTTTGTGTTTCTATTGTGATGGTTCATTATGTGCTTCTTTGTTCCATGCATAGAGTATGACTATAAGTATTCAACGCATTATTGATGTTTATAGACGCGTGCGTATAATGGGATGCTCAAGTGTTTGGTGAACCCTCCCTTGATGCGGGACTCAAACATCTCATATTACCCAAGTCCCTATCAGATGCTAATTGGGATTTTCCCCCTCTGTGCAACCATAGATTTAACATTGGATTTGCTTATTTCTTTCAGATTCCTTTCTCTTATGTCAATTGATGTTTTGTTTTTTCCTGTGCAGATGGTTGAACCGATGCTGAAGGCTACAACGTATCCTTCTTCATGTGATCTATCTGTATCATGTGGTTTCTGTTATAATGATATGTTCATTTATAATAAGGCATAAATGAACATATCAGTTTGATTGAGGTATAATAAGGCATGTAAACCTTTCGCTTTGACTTCATATTATAGGTAGTTAGGTATCAGTTGTTTCCAGGTGTACATGTTATTACTGGGTTTGTTTTTCACTAATTATCAGATTCATTTTAATACATTTATTTATATACTTTATGAATATCGGTATGCCAATTACTTATAGTTTTACATAATTTGAAATGACAGGTCATAAAGGATGCAACTCATGGAAGTGAACCTGGAAAAACAATATACTCTGCGTTTTTGATGCATTGATTTGTATAGATCATGAGCGATATTTGATAGAATTATTTAAGAAGTATATGAGAAGTATGTGATTTCTTATTTTGTTGATGACTTTTCTATTGAAAAGTTCTATCTATTCATTGTATTTTTGACAAGACATTATTCAATGTTCATATGCTTGGTTTTTTATATCCTGAATTTCTTTTGTGAAGATGTATATTAATGTTGTTGTTTCAAATTTTATATTGAAGCTACAAATTTGTTTCAAGTTTAAACAATTTTGGTGCAAATTGTGGTAAAAATCTGGTGCTAAAATGGTGAAAATCTGGTGCATATATGCAGACTCATAATAGGCAGCACTTTGTTTTAAGTGAAAAAAAATTTTATATAGGGGGAATAGACAGCGCTTTTAATGAAAAGCGCTATCTAAAGTTGAGGAAAGCGCTGCCAAAAAGGGGGAATAGACAGCGCTTTTTAAAGGCTTTTTCTTAAAAATTTTGTTTGAGAAAAGTGCTGTCTAAAGGGGGTCTTTAGCAGCGTTTTTTATAAAAAAGCGCTGTCTAAAGGTGGCCTTTAGCAGCGCTTTATAGGTAAAAGTGCTGGCTAAAGGGGGTCTTTAGCAGCGCTTTCAAGGTGAAAAAAAGCGCTGCCATTACCTACGGCAGCGGGGGAATAGACAGCGCTTTAAAGCGCTGTCTAAAGCAAAAAAAAGCGCTGTCTTTTTACTTGTTTGGCGTAGTGATCGGACTATGAATCTGCAATTAAGTCAAGTTATAGACTCCCATCATACATATTACACAAGAAAAATCGTTCAGCTGTTGATTTCATGCAATAGATTTCAGTATAGCGCTTCATCATACCACCTACCAGAATCCTGAGTTCTCATCCTGAGTTCTTATTTATGTGATTTGTCGGTTTTGCTCGTCAACCATGGATGGAATAGGTACACTGAAATCAACTGCTCGTCAACCTTCTATGTTTATGAACACAGGAAACAACAGCTAAAATATTAGATTGATAATTGTAAGTAGTAAATAGTCAAATGCACCTTGTAGCTTTCAGCAGCCATAAAAACCTGCTTATTCATACTCTTTGCAACCAACACAATTTGATATGTTCCCATTATATTAATTATAACACCATTTTCAACAACTCCATCTGCTCCGACAAATACCATGTCCATGTCATCCATGGTATAAGCCACTGCGAAGTCTATCACAAGTTTCACGGGAACGTCAAGCTTGGCCATTTGATTACATAAAACTATAAAAACTTACAGGTTACACATTTGATTACATAACTATGATTTACAAAGCTTACGGGAGTGTCTAACCTCTTCCATGAATTTTCCAGCTGTTACGCTATCGGCGTGTGTTTGTCGGAGTTTCTCCAGCCTATGTTAAATAAAAGAGTTAGGCAAGTCAAAAGTAAAAACCAAAACAGAACAGAGAAAGCCCAAATGCAATACCTTTGCATATTGTATAATAGCTTCAAGATGTTATTGTCCATTATGTTTCTTTAAGATCCATAGATCCACGACACAAATAACAATTTTCCAAACGTTTTGTTTAGGTTTCAAGTCCCTGATAAGAATTGGAGGTCTTGACACTTTGTTCGGAGATATCTAATGATAACAAAAGTAAAGAAAAGTATTTAGTAGCTGAGTGAAAAAATCAATACTTTTGCAGATGGAGTTAGTTCATCTCCTTCAAAATTTGTAGCAGAACATCAAGATGTCTCAAAAACACAAATTTGGAGCAAGTTTGAAACAAACATATGCTGAACAAAGGAAAAACCAATATAATAAACAGTCGATTCTTTGCACATAGAAAAACGTTCATTAATCACTTAAAATGAAATGAATATGTGACAAAAAAAATACAAAATGAAAGTGACAAGGAAACAAAAACCAACTTAAATGAAAATGAAAAACAAAAATAAAAAAAGCTATGTCGATGCATCTAAGTAAACAAAAGAAAAAACAGAATCCTTAACTATGACATTAGAGGCTTCAATAAAATTTACCAAATCCTTATAAAAGGTAATATCAATTAAAAATCAGAACTCTCTAACTCTCAATAAATCAGAACCACAAATGATCAAACATTTTTCTTAAACCAAAAAAATTACTCCCGAAAAAGACATATGAAGTATCAATAGTTTGGAAATAACAATCCATAAACAGATCTACATCCATAAACAGATCTACAGGAAAAAAAGGAATAAGAACAAATCAGTTGAATGGGTATTATAGTTTAGAAACCAAAAACACACATTAAAGCATAAAAATCAGGAAGAAAGTGGGCAAAGATACACCTACCGACAACTCGACAACTGAAGAAGAAGGTAGTTATTCTTCAAAGCATCAAATGTGAGATCTTCACCCTTAGTTTTTCAGAGACCACCAACATCTCTTAACCAGCACCGTCAGATCCACCATTATTGATAATAACAGACATGCCTCCATAGTTTAACGAAGAAGAAGGAGGAGAGGAAATAGTTTTCGAAAGGAACCATTAAATAGAGAGACATGGAAAAGGGAAAAATGAAGAGAACTTTGTCTGCTAGGGTTTTAGGAGAGAAGGGGGAAGACAAGGTAAAGTGAGGGATCTTTATTTTGAATTTTGAAGTGACGAGACAAGGACAAGTGTTGGTGATGTTTGCAGAAAGAGGTATGGTGCTTGTGTTGCTTGCAAAGAGAGTATATTTGTTGGAGAGAAATGAAAGTTTCTGAAAAGTGTATTGGCAAAGTATAAAAATTGAATAAATTGACCAATTATAGGTGTACAAATGGCATGGATGAATATTGATTTTGTTAATTACATGAAAGACCTTTTGGTAGTGTAAAATATATTGGTTGTAAGGGTAAAGTAGTAATTTTGGACTACATTTTAATATTGGGTAGATAGTTGATAACTGAGGAAAAAGTGACTTAAATATTAAAATGAAAGAAAATCTAATGTATGTAATAAATATTCCTTCATGAAAAAAGTGACCGAAGTAAAATCATGTTAAGCAATTTACTATTTGTTTTAATGAAACAAAAATTCCGACCTTTAGAAGTTTGTTTCAGTCCATTGATCAATTGTTGTAATTTGCATACATTTTAGCATACTTCAAATTGTCAAAACTTTTCAAATGTGTCATGTACAAATTTTCAAGAAAATTTTCATTAAGAAAAGAACTATTGACATTGCTTTCCATATTCATAATTATAAGATTCAACTATGGCAAGTAAAATTCAAAACAAACAAAACATTGCAATGAGTCAAAACAATTAAAACAATTAAAAAAACTAGGTAAAAACATGAAAGTGTGTTTTATATAGAAACTTAAGAATTATAGTGATAAAGGAATGGATATGAATATAAAGTTTGCTTAAAGAAAAACTATTGCACATAGATCGATAGACATAATAGAACTAAAAAGCAATAACATATTCATTTATTTATTTATTTGCATCACATAATTTAGGACAGATTCTTCAACCTATATATTACAAACCAAGATCAACAAAAAGTCTTTTTATAGGTTCTATAGGGGCATAGGGCAATCATATTTCAGTAGCACTAACAACTGCATTACAACAGAAGTCAATATACATATGCTATAATATGCCAATATTACAAACATCACACTAATTCATTATAAAGATGAACACTTAAGCCAGCCACTTGCATTGACATCCTTCTTTCTTTTTGTCTTATAGAGCTATCCTTTCCTTGACAAGATTAGCATCAACATCTCGAGTATTTTTGAAAAGGAAGTCCATCCATCCATTTGGAGGATTAATATCCTCACTGATTTTCTCATATTCAACAGTCCATTTAACAACAGCAGTACCATCAGCCTTATCACTTACTTCAAGGATGAGCTTAAAGATCTTATAGTGATTATCAATATTTCCACCAAAAAGCTTCCAAGTTATTTTTTTGATCTGTTCATCAACTTCTTCAATAGTCTCGTGACATGTGTGTACCTCACCATCTATTGTTATGAAATTGATACCAAGAATAACAAAGTTGAATGTAAGAGTAATAGAAAAGAATATAAGGATCTTTTAAAATAAAATAAAAACTACACATTGTTTTCATTTTTGAAATAATTTATTTTAGGATGCATTTGTTTTCTAAATAAAATAGATTGATCATAACAACTTTTTTTCTGATACACAGTCATAAAAATTTATTTTATATTTTATTTGATATTTTATAGTTCATGACTTGTAATTTATAATTTATACCAGATAACTGATAATTTATAGATGATGATTTGTAGTTCATAATTTAATGATTCGTAGTTGATAAGTAAATTGAAATTTTTACTAAATTAGTAGTATTAATAGCTAATAAAGTTCATAGCTATTTCATATAGCAATTAGAAAAAAAAATTAAAGATAGTAAAAAAATAATTGAAAACTCATGTTAAAAAACAGTTACTAAACTTGACTTTTTCTATTAATATGAGTTGAAAAATTAAAAATTAAAAGTATAAAAATAATAACGACCTTATAGTGCTTATGAATATTTCAACCAAAGCTATCGCGATGGAATTAGAGCTTGTCTCGGGTGTTGGGGTTACCTTTCACAAGAGCAGTTTTATTGAGTTAATGTTGACCCCTCTTCAGCTGGCTAAAGGTTTTTTGCACTATAAGATTCAGACTCTCTCTTTTCGATATCCCGGGTTACTAGTTATAGCCAACCCTAGGTGGTAAAGATCTTATACTAATAAATCTAGCTCTTCTTACCTAGTGGAGATGGAGGCTGCCGAGCCCATCTAGTCTATGGTCGGATATTTTATTTGCCTGTTCTTTGGTTTCTTTTATATACTCCCGGTGGGGAGGTAGATCTTCGGGGACTCGCTCTTGTTCTACCTGGTGGAGAGGAATGACCCTGTTGGATCAAAGTAGGATAATCCTATGAATTGGTTTTAGAAGGCCTTGTCTAAGAAGGTTGGACTTGATTGTTCGACCTCTTTTTGGAAAGATCCCTCGCTTGGTAGTTCTTCCCTAATGGTTAAATTTTCTAGACTTTTCCTCATTTTTTAAATTCAAGACAGGTCTGTGTTTGAGGTTAGTAGGTTGGATCATAGGTCTTTAATTTGAGATCGTAGATGAAGACGTTCTTTTTTGTTCACGAAGAACCTCGTGCTGCTTAGTTTCTCTCTTCTCTCTAAGAGCTTCGTCTCTCAATGGTGCACGACTCGTGGAGTGGAGTCATGCTAAAGATGTCTTCTTCTTTATGGCCTTTGTAAACCAAACTGTTGAAATTGCTACAAATTTCTAGAATATTCTAGATATAATATGTATGAAAATGGTAGAATATCCTAGAATTATAGTGTATAGGAATATGGTAGAATAATCTAGAACTCTAGTGTGAATGGATATGGTAGATCAATCTAGAATTATAAATGTATGTAAAATATAGAATAACCTAGAATCATCATGATACTAATCTATCATGAGAATTCTAGAAAGAACTAAAGAGATGTAGAAATATTCACCACCATTGAGAGGTTGGTGACTTGAGCCTATAAATAGGCAATTGCTATCTTGTAATTCATCATCCAAGAAATCAATGACATAGCCTTCTTTCTAAACAACTCTCTAAAACTATCTTTTATCAACTATCAACTAATCAACTACTAACAGTGGCATCAGAGCTACGTTCGGTCATACATTGGGCGTAGTTATATTACCTACCTAACATTCTAAAATCCTCCCAACTACTTCAAAAATTTCCTTTGTAATATTAACCCACTTCAAAAACAATTTCTAAGCTATGGATAACACCACTCAATCATCATCTATTTCTGTCCCTATTTTCAATGGTGAAAATTATGATTTCTGGCGTGTTAAAATGGAAACATATTTTTCATCTCAAGATTTATGGGACATAGTAGAAGAAGGCTTCAATGTTCCCGCAGATACTTCAACTCTTAATGCAACTCAAGAAAAGGAGTTGAAGAAAAATAGACAGAAAAATTCAAAGGCGTTGTTCACCTTGCAACAAGCCGTGACTGATGAAATTTTTCCAAGAATTATGGGAGCTAAGACTGCCAAAGATGCGTGGAACACATTGAAGGAGGAGTTTCAAGGAAGTGATAAGGTACGTGCTGTCAAACTTCAATCTCTAAGAAGAGATTTTGAACTATTGAAGATGAAGGATTTTGAGACAGTTAAAGATTACTATTCTAAAGTCAAAGAAATAGTTAATCAAATGAGAGCTTTTGGGGATGATATTCTTGACAAGAAAATTGTTGAGAAAATTCTAATTACTATGCCCCCAAAGTTTGACCCAATCGTGACAACGATTGAGGAAACCAAAGATTTGTCCACTCTATCAGTGACAGAACTGGTGGGCTCTCTTGAAGCATATGAGCAAAGATTGAATATGCATAAAGAAGATACACTTGAAAATGCCTTCCAATCAAAGCTCAAATTTCGGCCCCAAAATAAAGAAGATGAAGGAAAGAAGAGTTATGGAGAGACTTCTAGAAGAAGAGAAGCTTCTAGAAATTTCTTTAAGAACAAGCCAGATAAAAATACTCCATGCAATATATGCAAAAGACCAGGCCACGCAGAGAAAAATTGTTGGTACCGTAATATGCCACAATGCAACCATTGCAAGAAGTTCGGACACATAGAGAAAAATTGTCGCAACAAAGATAGGCATCAAGCTAATATTGCAGAGGAGCATGATCAAGAACAATGTATGTTCTATGCCACTCAAGACTCAATGAAAGAAAAAGGAGGAAGCTGGTACTTGGATAGTGGATGTAGCAATCACATGGCCAAGGATGAGACTATTTTCAAAAGCATTGACGAGTCTGTCAAAGTGAAAGTCCGACTGGGAAATGGTAGTGTGGTTGAATCAAAAGGAAAAGGCACTGTCATGGTGGAGACTGATAAAGGTACGCGACTCATCCATGATGTCTTACTAGTTCCCAGCCTAAAAGAAAATCTTCTAAGCATTGGTCAAATGATGGAGAGAGGCTATACACTTCACTTTGAAGGAGGTGTATGCAAAATATTAGACAACAAAAATAAAAGGGCCGAGATTGCCCAAGTGAAGATGAATAAGAGCAATAGAAGCTTCCCGCTAAATTTAAAATATGCAACTAACATTGCCATGAAAGTACAAGTTGATGATTCATGGCTCTGGCATCGAAGATTTGGCCACTTCAACACACATGCCTTGAAGCAGTTACATGAGAAGAACATGATGAGAGATCTTCCAAGCATAAAGGAAAACAATGAAGTGTGCGAAGGGTGTCTCCTTGGTAAGCAACACAGATTTCCATTTTCAACAACTGGAGCATGGAGAGCGAAAGACCTGTTGGAGCTGATACATACCGACGTATGTGGACCGATGAGGACGCCATCACATGAGAACAACAGGTACTTTATACTCTTCATTGACGACTTCTCTAGAATGACATGGGTCTATTTCCTAAAAGAAAAATCAGAAGTCTTTGGAGTATTCAAAAAGTTCAAGGCCCTTGCGGAAAATCAAAGTGGAAAACAGATAAAAGTACTAAGAAGTGACCGCGGCAAAGAGTATACCTCTCGCGAGTTTGACAGATTTTGCGCGGATGAAGGCATAGAGCGACAACTTACAGTCGCATATTCACCTCAACAAAATGGTGTGTCCGAGAGAAAGAATCGCACAGTTATGGAGATGGCTAGATCGATGCTCAAGGAGAAGGGAATGCCTAACACATTCTGGGCTGAAGCGGTCTACACTGCTGTTTACATACTCAATAGATGTCCAACTAAGGCAGTACAAGATAAGACTCCAATTGAAGCCTGGAGCGGGAACAAGCCATCAGCAAAGCACCTAAGGGTCTTTGGATCTATATGCTACATTCATATTCCAGACGTGAAGAGGCATAAGCTTGAAGACAAGACTATACGAGGTATCTTCCTAGGGTATAGCACAATCTCTAAGGGATACCGTGTCTACAACTTGCAAACTAAAAAACTCATCATCAGTCGAGATGTTGAAGTTGATGAGAATGCTTCTTGGAATTGGGATGAAGAAAAAGTGGAGAAGAACATCCTTATACCAGCTCAACTACCTCAAGAAGAACCTGAGGATGAAGAACCTGAGGATGAAGAACCTGAGGAAGAAGAATCAGGTGAATCTCTTTCGCCTCCACCACAACAACAAGAACAAGAACTATCATCACCAGAGTCTACTCCAAGACAAGTAAGATCCTTGGTGGACATATATGAAACCTGTAACATGGCCATACTTGAACCTGGAAGTTTTGAAGAAGCGTCAAAGCAGGAAGTATGGGTCAAGGCAATGGAAGAAGAGATAAAGATGATCGAGAAAAACAACACATGGGAGTTAGTAAATCGTCCCCATGGAAAAGATATCATTGGGGTTAAGTGGGTCTATAAGACAAAGCTCAACCCTGATGGCACCATACAGAAACACAAGGCGAGGCTAGTAGCTAAGGGTTACTCACAACAACCTGGGATTGACTACAATGAGACATTTGCACCAGTAGCTCGTCTTGATACCATAAGAGCTCTAATAGCTCTTGCGGCACAAAAAGGATGGAGTATCCATCAACTAGATGTCAAATCTGCCTTCCTTAATGGCATACTTGAAGAAGAGATCTATGTGGAGCAGCCACGAGGATTCATATCCAAAGGTGAAGAAAGCAAAGTGTTAAGACTAAGAAAAGCACTCTACGGTTTGAAGCAAGCACCTCGAGCATGGTATAGCAGAATTGATCAATATTTCATGGATCGAGGATTCTGGAGGAGCAAGAGTGAGCCTACACTTTACATCAAGTCCCAAGGTCAGTACACTCTCTTACTCTCACTATATGTAGATGACCTTATCTACACGGGAAACAATACTAAGATGATGATGGAGTTCAAAGAAGACATGATGAAGACCTTTGAGATGACCGACCTTGGTTTGATGAGTTACTTCCTCGGTATAGAGGTAAGTCAGAGAAATGAAGGGATATTTATCTCGCAAAAGAAATACACAGAAGGCTTACTTAAGAAATTCAAGATGTACGGTTGCAAACCTGTCGCTACTCCACTCATAACAAATCAGAAACTACAGAAGAATGATGGAGCACCACAAGCTGATGCATCTAAATACAGAAGTCTAATTGGAAGTCTTCTATATTTAACAGCTACACGACCAGATATAATGTATGCTACAAGTCTTCTATCAAGATTCATGCAAAGCCCAAGTCAAATACACTTTGGAGCAGGAAAAAGAATTTTGAGGTATCTTCAAGGAACAAAAGAGTTCGGTATATGGTACACTACCGAAACCAACTCAGGATTACTTGGCTACACCGACAGTGATTGGGCAGGTTCGGTAGATGACATGAAGAGCACCTCTGGCTATGCTTTCTCTCTAGGATCAGGAATGTTTTCTTGGGCATCAAAGAAGCAAGCTACAGTTGCACAATCAACAGCAGAAGCAGAGTATGTGGCAGCTGCTGAAGCAACGAGTCAAGCTATATGGCTTCGCAGGATACTCGAAGACATGGGAGAAAAACAAGATGAGCCTACTAAGATCAATTGTGACAACAAATCAGCAATTGCAATGGCGAAAAATCCAGTGCATCACAGTAGAACAAAACACATAGCAATCAAGTATCACTTTATCAGAGAAGCTGAAGCAACTAAAGAGATCAAACTCGACTACTGCAGGACAGAAGATCAAATTGCAGATATATTCACGAAAGCGTTGGCGAGACCAACATTTGAAGAACTACGAGCCATGCTTGGAGTCACGGAAATTTGCATCAAGGAGGAGTGTTGAAATTGCTACAAATTTCTAGAATATTCTAGATATAATATGTATGAAAATGGTAGAATATCCTAGAATTATAGTGTATAGGAATATGGTAGAATAATCTAGAACTCTAGTGTGAATGGATATGGTAGATCAACCTAGAATCATCATGATACTAATCTATCATGAGAATTCTAGAAAGAACTAAAGAGATGTAGAAATATTCACCACCATTGAGAGGTTGGTGACTTGAGCCTATAAATAGGCAATTGCTATCTTGTAATTCATCATCCAAGAAATCAATGACATAGCCTTCTTTCTAAACAACTCTCTAAAACTATCTTTTATCAACTATCAACTAATCAACTACTAACACAAACCCTTGTTGAGAGTAGTTATAAGTCTGCAGAGAGTGTTTAGTTTGCGCTCTCAAATCCTTGAGTTGTTAGGATAGCTGGGTTCTTTATAAGGTTCTGGTCTTCTCTCGGCAACTTCTACGAGATAGATTTCCTTCTAAAGAAAATCTATTTAAGCGAAAGGTTATTACTAATCTTGATGATATTTTATGTATTTTTTGTTGGGATGAAGTATAGTCGGTATCTAATTTGTTTGAGACTTGTAGTCTGGTTGTTGGTGTCGGTATAGGATATTGAAGGGGTTAGGTGTGCATTTGGATCTGTATAGGGATCGTTGTCTTGTCTTTGAGTTTTTTCTCTCTTTGCATCCTAGGTCTAAGATAAGGGGTAGGTTTATTTTGATTTGGTATGCTATGGTGTGTACTATTTGGCTGGCTTGAAAGGATAAGATATTCAATGATGTACCATATAATCCGAATGCATTGAAGGATAAATCTATTTTTTGGCTTTGAGCTGGCTCCATCATAAGTCCCAACTGAACGTTGTACCCTTCAATGATTGGCTTCGAAATCATATCCTCTGTTTGATCCAATAATGCATCAAGAATTTTGGCTTGGCTCCCGGGTGTTACGTGGTTTGTGTTTGTTATGTGGCTCCTGTTCTACTTTTGGTTGATCGGTCGTCTGAGATCTAACTTGATACTGTTGGGGCGGCGTGTTGTTGTGTAGTTGGTGTGGTTTCTCTCTAGTGGTTTTAATTGATGGTTGGTTGTGGTTTTTCTTTGTTTTGTTGGTGGTGTTGTATTTTGTATTTTGTTAGTTCTTTCTTGTTCTACGCTTCTTGTGTTTTTTCTCTCCTTAGGTAAATATTAGAGAACTATTAACTTTGGAAAGTCATAGTTGGCTAGAGCTAAAGGGTTTTCTAAAATTTAAATTAGAGAGTCTGGACTCTGGAATTTGGCGAAGAGAATTCGTCAAATGCGTTTTGCATATTGAAGGGTGCACATTCAACATTTCTATAGGGAAGTTAATTGAGTTGACGATCTAGCAACTTGACCTTTTATTATGTTATGGCAGCTTCAACCAAAGTAGTCAAAATTGAGATCTTAAATAAAATTAAAGAAGGGATATACAAGATCGTGAATCAATAGATTGTAAAATGGATCATGATCCTACCGGTTTTGAAAATTTATATATATATTGCATATTTCATTCATAAACATGCATGTAAAAATCATGAATTATTTATTAAAAAAAAATCAACATTTAAATCACATTTAAAATAGTTACTAAATCAAAGATCAAAAGATTCATAGCACTAGGTTATAAAAAACTTAGTGATATAGTAAATTTAAAATAGTTAGAGAGAAAGAAATTTAGTGATAATATATTTAAAATAGTGAGAAAGAGAGTCGTGAGAGTTATTGAAGATGTCATATTATAAATTTTGACACTTTTGTGTTATTGGATTCCGACTATATGTCAATTTTTTTACTTTTTAAACGAATTAGATAACTCAATTAATGATATTATGTAGAAAAACTTTATAATTAATTACCTATGACATATGTCCAGTGTTTAACTGTATCAGTGTCGTGCCACTCTTCACCTTCATGCAGTTTGGCATGATGAATTCTTTCGCAATGATTTTGCAATTCGTGAAGCTCTGATGCATAAAGTTTGAAGAACTTGTCAGCAGGTGTTTTGATACCAACTTCAGTACTAAGCCTTCCAGAGAGAACCATTTTTGGAAAGACAAAGACAAAGATGAAAGAAACAAGGGTTGATATGATGAAAGTGAATGCAACCAAGTGCCTTAAATAGAAATTGGATCGCATTATAATTGAAAATTTCTTTACCCACCTCTCTATGGGTGGTCACCTCCTGCGAAAAACCAAAACTACCCCTGCTTCGGAAGTTCATTTCCGAAAGCGTGTTTTTTTAAAAAAATTGACTTACTTCGGAAGTTCATTTCCGAAACAATTATTTCGGAAGTTCACTTCCGAAATACTGCGATTTCTGCAGATTTATCAAAACACTCTCCCTCCCCCAATCATTTACCCTAAATCAAAACAAAAAGTGGCAAAGGCGAAAATTTGTGCAAACAGAATTCCAAAGCTCCATCAAGGCTTCAATCACACTGCTAAACAACATTCAAAAGCATGTTATTTAGGGTTTTAATTGTATAAATGATATATGGTTAGGTTGTTAGTAGTATTTAGGTTGTTTAGAAGCATTTTGATTTGTTTTGAAGTTTGGTTTAGGGGTCTGCCATGGAAGTTGCAGAAAATCCCATCGCAGGGGTGTTTCGGAAGTTCATTTCCGAAAACACCTCCATCCCAGTTTTCGGAAATGAACTTCCGAAATGTATCAGAAGTTCAAATTTTTTTGTTTTTTATTTTGTCTCTCATATTAATCAATTTCAATTGTTTACAGGAACATGTCAGGCAACCAACCAGCACGCAGGACTGACGCTAAGGGAAGAAAGGGTTCTTCAAAGAAGGAGGTGAAAGAGGTGAAAGAGGTGAAAGAGGTGAAAGAGGTGAAAGAGGTGAAGGAGGTGAAGGAGGTGAAGGAGAAGAAGGAGAAGAAGAAGCTTTTGACTGGTTCTGCTTCGCAGCCTTCAGGCGTGATCAACGCTGATGGTTCTGATACTGAGTGGGATGAGGATTGGTATAATTATCTTCATTCGGAGGAGTTCGCTCGTCGGGAAGAATAACGTGTTTTTATTTTGTTTGATGTGTATTTTGTAACGCTCGTCGGGAAGAATAACATGCTTTTGTCTTGTTTGACGTGTCTTGTTTTGTTCTGATTTCGGATTGTATCGAATAATGTTTTTGTATTAGATTTATCATCTTAGTTTTTTGAAGTGGTAACCGGGGCTGGAACATATGACGGAGGAGGTGGATGTCCAGAGGAAGAAGAACCGGAGGTACGTCCACCGCGAGACAAATGAGCCAATCAATGTAAGCTATAGTTTATCATTATCATCTGGGGACGTCATTTCTAAAAAATCAAGATTAAAAATAATAAGATTTTTTTCCCAATTTTTTGTAATGACGTCCCCTGATGATAATGATAAACTATAGCTTACATTGATTGGCTCCTTTGTGTCGCGGTGGACGTACCTCCGGTTCTTCTTCCTCCGGACATCCACCTCCTCCGTCATATGTTCCGGCCCGGGTTACCACTTCCAAAAACTAAGATGATAATATTATCATTGTAATCTTCACCCGATTAAATAAAGCGAATTGTAACTTTAATTTTCGTTGGAAGTCTTTTTTTCTCCCCACCACTCTCTCATCCCCACTTACCCGTGTTGAACAATATGTAACTTTAATTTTATGTAATATTATCGTTGTAATCTTCACCCGATTAAATAAAGCGAATTGTTGTTGTTTTTCATTTTATTCTGTCCAGACATATTTTCGGAAGTTCATTTCCGAATTCCCCAGGGGGGTGCGTTCAGAGATGAACTTCCGAAACACCACATTTTCTGAAAAAGTCACTTTATTTCGGAGATGCATCTCCGAAATCAATATTTTATATTAAAAAAAACACGTTTTCGGAAGTTCATTTCCGAAAACACCTTTTTCAAGAAAAAAAGTACAGTTTCGGAAATGAACTTCCGAAACAAGGGGTATTGTGGTAAATTCACCAGAAATGGCCAAGAAGGTTGGGAGGTGGGTGAAGAAATTCTCTTATAATTAGGCATAAATTTGAATTGCATTAGCTAAAGGCAAGTTGCATGAAGCATTGCTAGCCAAAGTATTATGTGCATTAAATTCATGGACGCACATTTTCTTCTAATAATTATGATATATTAAATAAAACGGATTTGCATCATCTCAATTTCTATTTATATCAATATCTATCAATCATAATAAATCTAAACATTTATTCAAATCAATAATAAAATAATAGAAGTGAACATGGTATGAGAAATATATAGTAATCAAATATTTTTAAGGCAAATTGTCTTCGTATATATAATTAATCGGAAATTGACAAATTATTTCATTACAAATTCTTTAGGATCTAATTCTTTTAATAGAGTTAACAAATAAGTTTACTAAATGATTAAAAGTTTCAAATTTATAAAAGCATACAAAATAATCTTATTTTTTTAGAAAAGGAATCAACTATTAAAAAGTTGGTGCAATCGATTGCTCTCTTTGTGCAATCGATTGCACATAAGACAGAAGGCAAATCTGACGTAAAATAAGTTAGTGCAATCGATTACTCTCTTTATGCAATCGATTGCTTGCTGCAAGATGTTGAAAAATGCCTTTTTGATGGATATCTTGACTTGGTACCTACAAAACACAAACATACAAAAGCACAAGGCAATACTTTTTGGTGTTTTGGTTAGTATAACATATACAAACTAAATAAACATTGGTGCTAGATAATCCCCCTTACAAATGAAATGATCACAACACCAAAAACAGAGCTTTAGTTGAAACTCTTGATTGATGATTGATATGGGAATGATGTATGATCTTAGGGTCAAAAATTGGGGTATGACAGATGCCCCTATTTAAGTTTCTTCTTTCCGAAGATATGAGGATTGGAAATCTTCGTTTCAACGCAGTCGAAGATACTTAAATATATAAAACACATAATTTTTGAACCTAAGATGTAATGCAATGTTTAATGAATGCATCTGACATGATGAGGAAACAAGACATCACTGGGGAGAAGAAATAACTCCACTGAGGAAAACAAAAGTCTTGTGGGAAGAACTCCACAGAGGGAAACAAGACTTCGTTGGAGAATTGAGAATTTGCTGGGAATATGAACTTTACCGGGGAACATATCTCGCGCCAGAGAAGTTAAAGCATCACCTTTCACTGAGGATGCAAAAATACACCGACTTTCATTAAAGGTGGAGAAGGAATATACCAACTTTTACTGAAGGTATGCATGTTAGAGCATCATCTTTTGCTGGGGATGCGAAAATATACCAATCTTTCATTTGAAGCTATAAAAAGAAACACACCATCTTTCATTGAAGGCGAGCTACCAATCTTTCACTGAAGGTAGAAAAGAAATATACCATCTTTCATTGAAGGTGAGCTATCAATATTTCACTGAAGGTAGAAATAGAATGTACCATCTTTCATTGCAGGTGAGCTACCAATCTTTCACTGAAGGTAGAAATGGAATGTACCAACTTTCACTGATGGTAACCTACCAATCTTTCACTGAAGGTAGAAATGGAATGTACCAACTTTCACTGATGGTAACAATGTTAAAGCATCATCTTTCACTAGGGATGCTAGGATACACCAACTTTCACTGAAGGCGAACTACCAATCTTTCAATGAAGGTAGAGAATGAATACACCGACGTTCACTGAGGGTGAACTGCCAATCTTTCACTGAAGGTAGAAAATGAATACACCGACGTTCACTGAGGGTGAGCATATAAGGAAATACACCAACTTCCACTAAAGTTGAACTACCAATATTTCACTGAAGGTAGAAAATGAATACACCGAGACTCACTGAGGGTGAACTACCAATCTTTCACTGAAGGTTGTCGCACGCTCGCGAAAAATGAACAGAGTCGCCACCAATATATTTATCCCATAAGGGAAAGGAATATCAGAAAACCTAGCAAAGGAAGGAACAAGGTCTCGCGACCAGAGAATCAAGGTACGGGAGTCGGTTACGCGAGGGGAAGGTATTAGCACCCCTCGCGCCCATCGTACTCGATGGTATCCACCTATGTTTGTTTCTATCTAAAGGGTGTATATCTATGTCTATGTCTAAATGCGAAATGAATGCAAAATGTAGGGAAAATAAAGAATTATACTCGCACGGGCCCTACCCCGCTGCCTACGTATCCTTTTCAGGAATCAGAGTTACCGTAGCTCGGCTCACGATTTTCTGTTTGTTTTTGTGTTTTTTTAGGTGGGCGGCGTTAACGCTCGCGCTCTTGCATAAGGGGACAGCCTAGGATGCAATGGAGCGGAGATAACGGTGCCCTTAAGAGAAGAAAGAGAGATTGGTTTGTATCTTTTAAGGGTAATTCCATGATGACGAGAACCCACTACAAGGTCTCGCATCACTTCCTCACTTTTGTTTTAAGTCTGAACATTCATTAGGTTTTTTGAAGTGTTTTTGGGTTGGTGTTTTTTTATGGGGATTTTAATTTGTGACTTAGATCATACCAAAAAGAGTTTTGTTTTGCATATTTAGAGAACGCACATCGAGGCCTACGCCACAATCGTTTCTCTAAACAACGGTTAAGAAATACATCGAGGTTTCACACCTCAATCATTTCTTCTCCGCTAAGTAAAGGAGATACAAAAAGAGTTTTTTGTGAATATTTAGAGAATGCACATCGAGGCCTACACCATGATCGTTTCTCTAAATAACGGTTAAGAAATACGCCGAAGCTTCACACCTCAACCATTTCTTCTCCGCTAAGTAGGAAAGAACATACATCGGAGCCTACGCCCCAATCATTTCTTTCCTACTATGAAATGAAGCAACGGTATGATCTTCATCGATTTTTATTAAGTATTTTGAAAGTTGAAAGGGAAAAGAATGAAAGAAGGGAACTACTTCCAAATCTAGTCTAAGTTGTCTATACAAGTCTAAATCCTAATGTTAACATGGGATAAATTCTAAGAGAAGCATATAAGTGGTATTAACAACAAAGTCACACAAAGATTATATAGAAATCAACACGTAAATGATACAAAAGCAATTCAAACATTAGTGCAAAATTAAACTAAAAAAATACTATTGTTTTTTATTGATTTTTATGAAAGAGAAATGAACTCTAAATCAAGTAAAAAGAAGACTAAAACAATAAGCCTAAAATATATTTTCTATGAACATTTTTATGTCAAAATTGGTATTAAAGCCTAAAAATGATAGTAGAAAAATTAGTATTTCATCACCTAAAAGAAAATAGAAAAACAAGTCTAATTAAACCTAAATTCTAGTAATTAAAAAAAAGAAACAGGGGGTGAAACTAGATTATGGTGGTGCAGTCAGGAGTAATGGCGCAAGGCCCAATCAGGAGAAGCCCAAAGTAGCTTTCTGTTCAGATTTTCAGGTTACCAAAAAAGTATCATGGGCTCAAAGGGGGTGGAGAATAGCAAATCAGGCCCAAGTTAATTGTTCAGATCCACACACACTCATTTTTGGCATAATTTTGTAAAAAAAGGAATTAAAATGAATAATAACAAAAAACAAGAAAGGGGGTTAGGGTTCAATTAATTGTGACCTTTGAACTTTTCGTGGAGCACTCTTCTTCTTTGCGCAAGCGGCGACGACGGCGGCGAAAATTACTCTACTCCGGCAAAATTCTTCAGTTCGCCGTCGTGATCGGAAACGAACACTCAACCTCCGGTCTCATTCTCTTGCTTTCGTCTCCGTCTCAAATTCTCGGTGCATCATTGCGACGGTGCTCTCTCCTGTTTCAAAAGGACCTCGCGACGGCGCTCTCAACAAACTCTCTTCTCCGGTCTCGATTCCTCAAAATCTCTCCGATTCGCTTCTCTTGTTCAATACGCAAATCATTGAAACTGTGGCGTGATGAATGATGATGTCATGAGCGACGTTGCAGATGCGTTTCGCGGTGAAGGTAAGCTTTGATCTGTGTTGATGATCCGATGTGATTTGTGGGAGCGTAATGAAGGTGATGTTGTTGTGATGGTATTGAAGATTGTTGATGTTACGATGGATACGTGATGAACGTGATGGTTGAAAATTGTGGAGAGGTGATGATTGATGAATGTTTGAAGTTGAAGGTTGGTACGGTTTGTTGCAGAAGCGTGAACGAGGAAGAAGAAAGAAGGACTCTGTTCAAAAAATTCTGGTTGTTTGACGAAGATCATTACAGAGATGAAGGTGATGATGAAAGTGTGATGAAGATTCAAGAATAGAGTTGAAGATTGGGGACAAGAGAAAGAGAGTGATGAAGTGGATCAAAAGTGAATGGTTTTTTGGTGATTTTCTGTTATGGTTAAAGGTTGAAGATGATGAAGGAGTGAGGATGAAGCTGTGAAGAAGTGGGAGAGAATGGAGAATGAAGGTGGCGGATCGTGGAGATGAGAGAAGAGAAGTGAAGATTATGAATGAATGAAGAGAGTGGTGAAGAACGGGAAGTGAAGATGGTGAACTTCGAAGAAGGTTGAAGCTCTGCTTATATAGGTAAATCTCTTCTTTCATTTTGAATTTTGCTGGCGGTTGTAACTGATTCGGTTAGTAAACTGTTATAGGTTCCCTGAGTTTGTTATATGGTTATGAGGTAGTTATTCTTGTTTTGGATTCTGTTATGGTAGTTGGGTTCTGTTAGGATAGGGGAGTTAGTTGGTTAGAGGAATTTTTGACTCTGTTGTTGATTAGTAGTGAAATAGGCTATGTTAGGGCTGCTGTTAGAAACTGCTTTTATTTTGAACTCTGTTTGAAATGAGTTTTGGGGGCTGGTTTGTTAAGTTTGGTTAGGGGCGGTTTTGTTAGTTATACAGGTTGGTCATCTGGTTATTGCTGAATGTGTGTGTTAATGGTTTATATGCAGTATGGTTGTGATGGCTGCCAGGATCTTTTTGTGGTTTGTTTTAGTGTGGATATGCTGTTAGGTTTATGATACATGGCTGAATATGTGAATGCAACATGGCTATTTATTTGTGGATTTTGAATGAATGTTAGATATGAATTCTTGCTGCTGATGTGTTTTTTTTGTTTAGTGTACAGGTGCAATTCGCTTGTGTAATGGAGAAATGGAAGAGACGAACCGAGGCAAGCTTTGGCAAGGGATACAAATTTTGGCTTATGTAGACTTAGCAATTTGTTTTAGATTTCAAAATATGGACCGAATGTAACAAAACCTCCAGTACTTTGTAACACTTGTATATCTTTTTTGTAACATTTGGGAAAATGCATTTTGAAGTATTAGGTGCCAAACTTGAAGTGTTCTTGTAGTCTTGAAGATGTATTCTGAAGTTTTTTCTTATGTTATGGAACTTGCATTTTTCTTGTGTCTTGATGATACACCTTGGGATTAGGCCTTGGAATTTGAAATTGATCCTTACCACGTAAGTTGACTTGCATTGACTAATGATGAATGATGAACACTAAATGTGGATGTAATTTTGCTTGTATAACCTTTTTAATCAACTTAAGTGAACTTTGAATAGACGTTTGAATAAGACTCCATGGTAGGCTTTGCTTTTGCAACTTGAATCCCAATTCGCACTCTAATCCCATCAGACTCTTTAATCCCATCAAACTTGTGCATTAAGCCCTCATAGCCCCACATGATCACTTGAAATGAATATTCCACACTAATGAATCCAATCTCAATTCAACTTTCAATAGCCATTCGCATAGCAATACCGAGCAAACGCCTTAACAACAATGAATTCACGACTCCGTATTGTGTACCGCGACAAAATTCTTTCATCAGTTGATACCCTTCATATAACTATAATGCTTAGGGGCCTTTTTGATGAAGACGAGAATTGGAGCACAGAAGGACATCTTGACATAAGATCCAATTACATTTTGCTGGTGAACCTCATAACTTGATGAATAAGTATTTCATGAATCAAACCCTAATTCCTTGATCCCCGTGCCCAAAGAACACCCAGGTGAATCAAGTTTATCTCCAGTAGGAGCCTCAAACCAATAGAACTCTAATCCACTAGAAGACCTCTGATCCCATGTCTCCAATTATTGGTTAATGAATGCATGGATTATGTTAGATGACCTAGTGGAAGGTATGCAAATGAATGCAAGTGTCTAAGCCAGTTAGAAATAAAGGGGTAGGACAAATTTGGGGTATGACAGCTGCCCCTATTTAATCGTCTTAAACCTGAGAGTGAGATTGGCGCTAGCCTTTCGAACATTGAAGGTAGAAGAAGATTAAATATCAAAGTACCAGAAATTTGTCCTGAAGAGAGGATGGTGTAAGTGTTATCTTTATTTTTGTTTTTGCTTTGATATCTGCTGGGGAAAGAGCATTTTTGTTTTTTCTGATGGAAATATTTACAGTGAATAGTTTGATGAATGGAGATAGCTTGTAACGTAGCCAAGGTGCCAATACAAGGTTCTCAAAGGAGGTGATTGTTGTATGAAACCGTGGTTGGAAAATACGGGTTTGATGGAAAGGTAGGACCTATGATCTGCGACTCGAAACTAGGGTAAGGTCAACAGACCTACGACCCACAAGAATTGAAAAAGATGAGGATAAGGTCAACGGACCTACGATCCACAAGAAATGAAAAAGATGAGGATAAGGTCAGCGGACCTACGATCCACAAGAAATGAAAAAGATGAGGATAAGGTCAACGGACCTACGATCCACAAGAAATGAAAAAGACGAGGATAAGGTTGACAGACCTACGATCCACAAGAATTGAAAGAAGGGATGAACATCAACACTGGGGTTGGAGGACATCAACGCTGAAGTTGGAGCGTATCAACACTGAGGTTGGGGGACATCAACACTGAGGTTGTGAAAGGAAAGGCGTCGGCATTGAGGTCGAGGACATCAACACTGAGGTTGGACAAGAAAAGATAAACATCAACACTGAGGTTGTGAATGACGATTGGCATCGACACAGAGGTCGGTGAAGGGATGATAGGCATGAACACTGAGGTTGGACAAGAAAAGGATAGACATCAACACTGGGGTTGGGAAAGAAAGGTATCGACACTGAGGTCAAGGGAAGAAAAAATTAATATCAACACTGAGGTTGGGGATTGGTTTTGAAATGGTTTGCCGGGACGGAAGGTAAAGGATACACAACACGGGGGTTGGATCTAAAAGTTTTTCCGTACGAGGGGAAGGGACCACGGAGACTAGTGACGACTAGACTCGATCAAAAGACATAATCACGAAGATGTTGATGCTTGCGAAGCATAAGAATTACATTAATCCCTCAGGCCAAAGGCGGGGTGTAACTCATCAAGAGTGGCAATCGTTCGAATTGCCACACACCAAGTATGGTTATTCAAACGGTTGAAAAATGAGATGGGTTGAATGCCCACCCTCATTCGCACTCTAATCTTCACGCAGCACACGGGAAATAACCTCGGAGACAACGATTCTGACAAAGAAGGCCAGGAGAGAGAAGATAAGATTTCTTTTGGGGATTGAGAATACCAGGTATTGGCACCACGGTTTGAGGAGATTTGTGATGTAGTAGCAGATATCAATCGGAGTTTGTAAGGACAACTTTTCTGTGGGGAAGTATTGTTATCTTGATTGGGTGTTGATCTGTATTATCTGGCTTATACTTTGATGCATGTTTGAATTTTTCTATGGCGTAATGATCCGCTTTGACAGATATGCTACGCTTTTGAGGATGCAATGCTGTATGTAATGGGTTCTATATGCAAAAGTGTCAAATAAAGGCGTTAGTGAGATAGGGAAGCATGATCATTGGGGTCCGTTGCTTGTTGTCTTGAGATGCCAATATGAATCGGTGTTGGAAACCCTACAGTACCAAATACTATTGGCAGCTGCCTTGAGGGTTGGAATGTAGCTTTGTTGGGGAGGAAGTGACTTCATTTGACTTTCCCTACACCTTGAATTGCTTGGGGATGGTGAGCTTGAGGAGATTCCCTCAATTCACCATGTTGAGGGTGAGAAATTCATACAAGGAGACCAGGTTGGGGGAGTGGAACAAACTCCTAGGAGAAATAAACTCCTATGCTTGAGGAATGGAACAAACTCTCAGGAGAAATAAACTCCATGCTTGGGGAGAGACCAAGGTTCTAGGAGAAATAAACTCCTATGATCGGGGAGAGCAATACAACTCAGAAGATTATGCCCCAAGATTCGTGGACTACGAAGGAATTTGCCCGAAAGGATCCTTGGAGAGATTTGTCAAATCTCGACGTAATTGCCCCAGATTAATTGACCTCAAGAGAGATTCCTCGACTTGATTGCCCCAGATTGATGGAAATTTGAATGGATGCCTCAGTTAACAGAGTCTTCACACATCTTGCCCCTTGGAGTAATCAGCCTCTGAAGTGAATGGCTCATGGAATCGATCAACTTTTTCTGCAGTTGTTCATTGTTTGATCTTCCTTGATGCCAAATGTTTATTCACAAGTAAAAGATATTTGTTTTGAAGATGATAATCTAAATGCAATGCTTATGCTAGCTTCGAAATCAAAGTTATTAAAACAAAGTTGTGACACTCAGTGCTTGAATTATTTGTCATATCGATATCAGCATAAATGGTAAGCAAACATCTAGGAGTCAGTTTTTCACAGCTTGCTTTTGAAATAAACCCTGCTTCAATTAGGTCTTTTAAGGGTTGTAACGGGGTCTGGTTCACGGTTTTAGAAAGAAAGGATTTAAGGCTCGAAGTCTAACCTAACCCACCCATTCTTCGTGATGTTCTCCAGTCCTAAGTTCAACTTAACCTGATACGAGCGTTCATCCTTCAGGAGGAGTTTGAGATGATTGAGGAATCAATGAAGTCTTCTCGGACATGGTAGTCACTCACTTTCTTTTTGGTGCCTGATCACACGACATTGTTCCTTTGATGAGGATCTTTATGTTGTAATCCTCGTTTTTCGTTTCTGCTTTGCATTTCCTTTTTATCTCCCTAACTTTTGCCTGGACAAATTCTTTTGAATTTTATTTTGGAGTCCAGCGGGATGCCCTAATTTTGCCTAAGTCACTTGTTTTCAAGTTGTTGACTTAGCGGGCTCTTTTTTTTCAGTCTTTTCTTTTTTGAATAAGTCATGTGATCCTGGATCTCTGATTTGTTGGAGGTGATTGTGACTGCCTCATTCTTTGGTTGATGAGGGAGTACCGTCGTGGTATTGAGTTTCCTCAACCTTTTTAAAGACAACCATTGTTGTATCCTTGGATGCACACTCCTGATGAATTCTGAATGCTCGATCAGATTAATTGAATGCTACCCTGCCCCTGGGTTAGATGTGAGGGTTTTTTCTTTTGTATAGAAAAGAAACTCCTACTTCAAGGCTCAAAGGGGTTAACGAGGGTCTATCTCCCTTATATCTCCAGTGTTTAGGGATTTGAAACAATGCCTGTACATCCTCAGCGGGGTTTTATTCAAAAGCACACAATTAGATATTTTTGCATTTATTATATTTTTCATCATTCTCCTTTTGATATTTTTTTTTGCTTAATCAAGAGTTTGATATCGATAGACAGAGATATATGAGTGAACACGAATGGATTGATTCGAAACTAACATATGCAGTGCATTTTTATTTTCATTAAAAACAAACAAGTTTTACATGGAAGTAACATTTAACAAAACAGGGAAAACTACAAATGAAAATGCAGAAACGAATTGATGATTGCCATAGTTGAGGAGGCTTGACTCCGTCTGGACTTATTGATCTCGAATACTTTTTTGCGGTTCCTTCCAAACACTTCATATTACTTCCAAAGAAAACTCCAACGAAGTCACCCAAGAGTTGTAAACTTTTGCCTTGCTTTAGGGATTCGAGCAATGCGAGTGATGCAATGCTCAAGATAAGAGTGTGTCTTGCTTATCCCTCGTGCGGGAGCCCCAAGCATAGTTGCTAGAGTAGTAATCGCCATCATAAATGGAAAGAATCTTGTATGATCATCAAACTCAAGAGAACTACTTGTGGTGAAGAAGACCCAATACTAGAATCTTAACCAATTGAAGTTCCAACAAACGGGGAAGCAACTTGAGAATGAGAAGCATTGTGTAGAACACCCTTGATTACCACATGGAAGAAGATTCTGATGAAATCACCTAGGAATTTGTAATTCTATAAGGGATTCGAGCGATGCAAATGGCGCAATGCTCAAGATAGACCAGGTCTTGCTTATCCCTCGATCGGGAGCCCCATGAACCTTTCAATTTATATGAAGACCATTTGGAGTGAATGATATCGCTTTGGAGTCAATGAGATCTTGGACCTTGTGTTTCAAAACATTACAATCCTCAGTTGAATGTCCAGATGTCCCAGAATGGTACTCGCACTTTGCATTTAGGTCATATCCTTGTGGAATCGGCGTTGGAGGGGGCTTAGCCTCCCTTAGTTCGACCAAGGATTCATTGAGTAAATGGGAGAGCAGTTGACTATAAGTCATGGGAATCGGGTCAATCTTTCTTGGTGGTCTTCTCGGCCTTCGTGGACCTTGTTGTTGGTAATTTTGGTGATAGTTAAGAACATGAACCTGAGGATAAGCAGGGAGTTCTTCTTCTCTATTCTCTGAAATTGCATTTGTTTCACTTTTCTCTTCTTTAGTAAATTCAGAAGCATTGGCCATATCTTGGATTTTACCCATCTTTAAAGCATTTTCAATTCGTTCTCCTACGACAACCAAACTTGAGAATTCGGAGGAAGCACATCCAATCATCATGTTCAAATAAGGATCTTTCAGAGTATTCATGAACATGTCTACAAGCTCTCGTTCCAAAAGAGGAGGTTGGACTCTGGAAGCTAATTCTCTCCATCTTTGTGCATACTCTTTAAAAGACTCATCAACCTTCTGAGTTAAACTTTGGAGTTGTAGTCTAGTAGGAGCCATATCGCTGTTGTACTTGTAATGCTTGAGAAAAGCCTCTGCTAGTTCATCCCATGTGCGGACATGGGTTCGTTCGAGTCGTGTATACCACTCAAGGGATGCCCCACTTAGGCTATCCTGAAAGAAGTGCATTAGAAGCTTATCATTTTCTGCATACGGAGCCATCTTGTTGCAAAATGCCTTGATGTGACTCATCGGACAAGTGGTACCCTTGTATTTCTCAAAACTGGGGACTTTGAACTTAGTAGGAATCTTGATATCAGGCACTAGGCACAAATCAATAGCATTTAATCCTGAGGAGCTTCGACCTTCTAAAGCCTTCAATCTTTCTTCCAAGAGATGAAATTTCCTCTCATTTTCCTCGATTGGGAACTTGAAAGCTTCGAGTTCAGAATCGTTCTCATGATGTGAATCCTCCTTATTTGGAACTTCCACGGGCACAGGTTTTGATCCTCTATTAGCAACAGTAGTCGGAGTACTATTAGTCCATTTAGCAACACTTTGTCTAAGCTCTTCTTGCCCTTGAACAACAATCTGGAGAGTCTCGAAGAGTTGGGTCATCCTTTCCCCCATAGTATCCAAGTCCTTACGAAGTTCAGCCTGATTTTGTTCAAGACGGTCCATGATTCTCTTCTGATTAATCCTTGTATGCTACGGATGTAGGGAAGTCAAAGGTGTTGATGAAGCAGAAATCTGGATTGAAAGAGGACCCCAATAAGCTTCTGATAGAACTATGAGATGCATGATAATATGAATGCAATGTTTCATTTATGAGAGATCCTAAAGTCTTTTCACAATTCTATTTTCTTCTTTTTTTTTTTTATCTCTTTTTTGGAATCAAGGCTTTTTTTTTTGTATAGAATATCTTTTCTTTTCTTTTTGTTTTCTTTCTTTTTCTTTCTTTTTTTTTTTGAAATGGACTTTAGGATCCCTCATAAATGAAGTGGGTAAAGCGATGATGTTATGCAATGCAAAAGCATGGGATCAACGGTCCATATAATCTTAGTAACCACTGTACAAACTTCTGAATAACTGATACAGGTCAAATGTCACAGGATCAAAGGTCCGGCACCTTTTTGAATACCAGGAAAACCAATAGTCACCAACAGAACAGAATAGTCACCAATGATACCTGTCATGTATATCCCTCCCCACTCACAGGTGAATCTAGGTCAGGGTAGGTTAAAAAAAGCCAACAGAGGATTGAAAGTAGGCGTAATCATACGATATTGCCTATTTCAACCAAGCTCTGTCCGTGGATACATGATCGGATCAATCAGACATACGTCTTCTGTCCGTCATGGCCACTCTATTCCTAGTTCCTAAGGTATCACTCATGGCCTGGGTATTGGGCCTTTTACCTCATAGAACAATCCCACCCAACCTGCAAAACAGAACAGAAGACCCCAAGGAACACAGAATATAATCCATATGCATGATGTGCAAACAGAAATAAACATGATATGCAGGCAGAAAAGTAAACATGCAAACATATATACAAGGTATAGACATAAAAACAAATAAACACCCAGTAAATAAACAAACAAACGCAGGCTAGGATCGACTCACTAAGGATGGACCAGCAACAGGTCTAGCAACATCCCCAGCAGAGTCGCCAGCTGTCGCACGCTCGCGAAAAATGAACAGAGTCGCCACCAATATATTTATCCCATAAGGGAAAGGAATATCAGAAAACCTAGCAAAGGAAGGAACAAGGTCTCGCGACCAGAGAATCAAGGTACGGGAGTCGGTTACGCGAGGGGAAGGTATTAGCACCCCTCGCGCCCATCGTACTCGATGGTATCCACCTATGTTTGTTTCTATCTAAAGGGTGTATATCTATGTCTATGTCTAAATGCGAAATGAATGCAAAATGTAGGGAAAATAAAGAATTATACTCGCACGGGCCCTACCCCGCTGCCTACGTATCCTTTTCAGGAATCAGAGTTACCGTAGCTCGGCTCACGATTTTCTGTTTGTTTTTGTGTTTTTTTAGGTGGGCGGCGTTAACGCTCGCGCTCTTGCATAAGGGGACAGCCTAGGATGCAATGGAGCGGAGATAACGGTGCCCTTAAGAGAAGAAAGAGAGATTGGTTTGTATCTTTTAAGGGTAATTCCATGATGACGAGAACCCACTACAAGGTCTCGCATCACTTCCTCACTTTTGTTTTAAGTCTGAACATTCATTAGGTTTTTTGAAGTGTTTTTGGGTTGGTGTTTTTTTATGGGGATTTTAATTTGTGACTTAGATCATACCAAAAAGAGTTTTGTTTTGCATATTTAGAGAACGCACATCGAGGCCTACGCCACAATCGTTTCTCTAAACAACGGTTAAGAAATACATCGAGGTTTCACACCTCAATCATTTCTTCTCCGCTAAGTAAAGGAGATACAAAAAGAGTTTTTTGTGAATATTTAGAGAATGCACATCGAGGCCTACACCATGATCGTTTCTCTAAATAACGGTTAAGAAATACGCCGAAGCTTCACACCTCAACCATTTCTTCTCCGCTAAGTAGGAAAGAACATACATCGGAGCCTACGCCCCAATCATTTCTTTCCTACTATGAAATGAAGCAACGGTATGATCTTCATCGATTTTTATTAAGTATTTTGAAAGTTGAAAGGGAAAAGAATGAAAGAAGGGAACTACTTCCAAATCTAGTCTAAGTTGTCTATACAAGTCTAAATCCTAATGTTAACATGGGATAAATTCTAAGAGAAGCATATAAGTGGTATTAACAACAAAGTCACACAAAGATTATATAGAAATCAACACGTAAATGATACAAAAGCAATTCAAACATTAGTGCAAAATTAAACTAAAAAAATACTATTGTTTTTTATTGATTTTTATGAAAGAGAAATGAACTCTAAATCAAGTAAAAAGAAGACTAAAACAATAAGCCTAAAATATATTTTCTATGAACATTTTTATGTCAAAATTGGTATTAAAGCCTAAAAATGATAGTAGAAAAATTAGTATTTCATCACCTAAAAGAAAATAGAAAAACAAGTCTAATTAAACCTAAATTCTAGTAATTAAAAAAAAGAAACAGGGGGTGAAACTAGATTATGGTGGTGCAGTCAGGAGTAATGGCGCAAGGCCCAATCAGGAGAAGCCCAAAGTAGCTTTCTGTTCAGATTTTCAGGTTACCAAAAAAGTATCATGGGCTCAAAGGGGGTGGAGAATAGCAAATCAGGCCCAAGTTAATTGTTCAGATCCACACACACTCATTTTTGGCATAATTTTGTAAAAAAAGGAATTAAAATGAATAATAACAAAAAACAAGAAAGGGGGTTAGGGTTCAATTAATTGTGACCTTTGAACTTTTCGTGGAGCACTCTTCTTCTTTGCGCAAGCGGCGACGACGGCGGCGAAAATTACTCTACTCCGGCAAAATTCTTCAGTTCGCCGTCGTGATCGGAAACGAACACTCAACCTCCGGTCTCATTCTCTTGCTTTCGTCTCCGTCTCAAATTCTCGGTGCATCATTGCGACGGTGCTCTCTCCTGTTTCAAAAGGACCTCGCGACGGCGCTCTCAACAAACTCTCTTCTCCGGTCTCGATTCCTCAAAATCTCTCCGATTCGCTTCTCTTGTTCAATACGCAAATCATTGAAACTGTGGCGTGATGAATGATGATGTCATGAGCGACGTTGCAGATGCGTTTCGCGGTGAAGGTAAGCTTTGATCTGTGTTGATGATCCGATGTGATTTGTGGGAGCGTAATGAAGGTGATGTTGTTGTGATGGTATTGAAGATTGTTGATGTTACGATGGATACGTGATGAACGTGATGGTTGAAAATTGTGGAGAGGTGATGATTGATGAATGTTTGAAGTTGAAGGTTGGTACGGTTTGTTGCAGAAGCGTGAACGAGGAAGAAGAAAGAAGGACTCTGTTCAAAAAATTCTGGTTGTTTGACGAAGATCATTACAGAGATGAAGGTGATGATGAAAGTGTGATGAAGATTCAAGAATAGAGTTGAAGATTGGGGACAAGAGAAAGAGAGTGATGAAGTGGATCAAAAGTGAATGGTTTTTTGGTGATTTTCTGTTATGGTTAAAGGTTGAAGATGATGAAGGAGTGAGGATGAAGCTGTGAAGAAGTGGGAGAGAATGGAGAATGAAGGTGGCGGATCGTGGAGATGAGAGAAGAGAAGTGAAGATTATGAATGAATGAAGAGAGTGGTGAAGAACGGGAAGTGAAGATGGTGAACTTCGAAGAAGGTTGAAGCTCTGCTTATATAGGTAAATCTCTTCTTTCATTTTGAATTTTGCTGGCGGTTGTAACTGATTCGGTTAGTAAACTGTTATAGGTTCCCTGAGTTTGTTATATGGTTATGAGGTAGTTATTCTTGTTTTGGATTCTGTTATGGTAGTTGGGTTCTGTTAGGATAGGGGAGTTAGTTGGTTAGAGGAATTTTTGACTCTGTTGTTGATTAGTAGTGAAATAGGCTATGTTAGGGCTGCTGTTAGAAACTGCTTTTATTTTGAACTCTGTTTGAAATGAGTTTTGGGGGCTGGTTTGTTAAGTTTGGTTAGGGGCGGTTTTGTTAGTTATACAGGTTGGTCATCTGGTTATTGCTGAATGTGTGTGTTAATGGTTTATATGCAGTATGGTTGTGATGGCTGCCAGGATCTTTTTGTGGTTTGTTTTAGTGTGGATATGCTGTTAGGTTTATGATACATGGCTGAATATGTGAATGCAACATGGCTATTTATTTGTGGATTTTGAATGAATGTTAGATATGAATTCTTGCTGCTGATGTGTTTTTTTTGTTTAGTGTACAGGTGCAATTCGCTTGTGTAATGGAGAAATGGAAGAGACGAACCGAGGCAAGCTTTGGCAAGGGATACAAATTTTGGCTTATGTAGACTTAGCAATTTGTTTTAGATTTCAAAATATGGACCGAATGTAACAAAACCTCCAGTACTTTGTAACACTTGTATATCTTTTTTGTAACATTTGGGAAAATGCATTTTGAAGTATTAGATGCCAAACTTGAAGTGTTCTTGTAGTCTTGAAGATGTATTCTGAAGTTTTTTCTTATGTTATGGAACTTGCATTTTTCTTGTGTCTTGATGATACACCTTGGGATTAGGCCTTGGAATTTGAAATTGATCCTTACCACGTAAGTTGACTTGCATTGACTAATGATGAATGATGAACACTAAATGTGGATGTAATTTTGCTTGTATAACCTTTTTAATCAACTTAAGTGAACTTTGAATAGACGTTTGAATAAGACTCCATGGTAGGCTTTGCTTTTGCAACTTGAATCCCAATTCGCACTCTAATCCCATCAGACTCTTTAATCCCATCAAACTTGTGCATTAAGCCCTCATAGCCCCACATGATCACTTGAAATGAATATTCCACACTAATGAATCCAATCTCAATTCAACTTTCAATAGCCATTCGCATAGCAATACCGAGCAAACGCCTTAACAACAATGAATTCACGACTCCGTATTGTGTACCGCGACAAAATTCTTTCATCAGTTGATACCCTTCATATAACTATAATGCTTAGGGGCCTTTTTGATGAAGACGAGAATTGGAGCACAGAAGGACATCTTGACATAAGATCCAATTACATTTTGCTGGTGAACCTCATAACTTGATGAATAAGTATTTCATGAATCAAACCCTAATTCCTTGATCCCCGTGCCCAAAGAACACCCAGGTGAATCAAGTTTATCTCCAGTAGGAGCCTCAAACCAATAGAACTCTAATCCACTAGAAGACCTCTGATCCCATGTCTCCAATTATTGGTTAATGAATGCATGGATTATGTTAGATGACCTAGTGGAAGGTATGCAAATGAATGCAAGTGTCTAAGCCAGTTAGAAATAAAGGGGTAGGACAAATTTGGGGTATGACAAAGGTAGAGGAGCAAACATAGGTATATCAACAACACTTTTCTTTTTCAAAGATCAAGGATGCAAACACAAGTGCACGATCTCAACAAGAGTCATCCAGCGGCCAAAATTCAATCCATGAATGAATGGAAAGAAATTGTCAAATAAGACCGGATCAAGTGAGGGAGTAACTCACTAGATTTCTGTTCATAAGCACGTTGAAAAGAATAACTGAAATACATTACCCACATAGAAACAAATTTAGTGGGGATTTCAAAAATAAGTATTTCCGCCTAGAGATACCCTAAATGAAAGAGAACTCTGATGAAAGCAAACTTTCCATGACGACAAATATGAATATATGAGTGTTTTTTATGCATGTTAATGATGCATATGCAGCCAAAACTAGCACAAGAATTAACTCAGTAGATAGAATACAAGAGTAGTATATCCAAGAATGTCTCAAGTAGAACACTCGAGGTATCATCCGTAAACACGAGCAAAGAGTTGTCACCACAAATTTTGATGGCTTTGGAATAAATGCTATCCAACACTGGGGAATCACCGAAGCTGAGAAAACATGATAGCTGGAACAAAAAATAACAAAAAATAATCATGATTGAAAGAGGTCATTTCCCACAAATAAAGTGGAACACGGCATGCACGCGCCTACCAAAAGCGACCCTCGAAGCCTTGCACAATCTAGCAAAATGGTTAGTAACAACAAGGACTTTGCAACCGAAGATGCACAATCGCAAAATAGAGCTGAAATGCAAATAAATTGTACTATGAGTCGACGCGTACCACACATGCTGCAGAAAAAAGAACAATCCAGAAAAGTTGTATTTATATGTGTTGAGGCAAACAGGTAGTGTTGATACATACTCTGTTAAAAGCCATGGATGCGTCGATACAACGCGTCAACACTTACTGTTATGAAAACAATTTTCCAGAAATGTATATGAGCCATGTATCGATGCAAAAGCACGTGTATTGAAACATACTGACAGAAAAACCAAAGGATGTGTCGATACAACGCATTGCGTGTCGACACATACTATTATGAAAACAATTTTCCAAAAACATAAATCAGCCATGTATTAACGCAAAAGCTCATGTATCGGTACATGAAGTGTTAAAACCAAGGGATGTGTCGATACAACCCACTACGTGTCGACACATGCTACTATGAAAAGAACTTTCCAGGAACGTAAATGAGCCATGTATCGACGTGAAATCTCATGTATCGATACATACTGACAAAAAACTCATTTTCCCCAATCTTTTTGAGTCAATTCACAACAATACCAACGATAAGCAAGCAAACCAGTAATCACCTTTCAACAGCAACATGAACAAATAATTTCAACAGTTAAGCTTATGCATCGATCAACCAACAACATGAATCGAATTTCATGAATCAAAAACTATGAGTAAAGCATTATCAATTTCCAAGAACTCTCATGTCATTAACAATAATTATCATGTACAGCAATTGATCCTCCATCAAATCATCAACAACAAGTCTCTTCATGAGCAACAACATCTATACGAACATTATCACAAACACCTAGAGCACAAAACTTGCAACGACGCTAGATCTAGCAATCGAATTCATGTTATCATCAACAATTCGTAGATCTAACAACTTATATCAACATTTCATCATCATCATTATCATCAATAAATAATAACAACACTTAGATCTAACATTGGAATTCATGCTATCATCCACAATTAAGCACTTATTTGAGATCCGAATGCTTACCGAAACCGAAGATCCAATCGAAATGCCAACACAAAGAAAGATCAAAGATGAGATTACGTATCGGAAGGAGAAGATGGTGGAGAGAGAGGCGCTGCACTCTAGAGATGAGGAGGGAGAAGGAAATCCAGAAAATCGAGCTTCACGTTCTTGATGGATTGTTGAAGAATTGGAGAAGAAAAATGTGTTTGATCATTGAGAGAAAGAGAGAGTGTTTTGATTTTTGTTTGTGGTGAAAGAAATTATGAGAACCTCCCCTTCAAAGTGAGAGATGAAAGAATATATAGAGTGGCCAAATACGCGCAATTCCTAAATCACCCTTTCTAAGCGCGTTTTCGCAAACGAACTCTGTCACTCTTAAATTTTTCTGGAATTTTCAGTGCATAATTAGCTTTTGAGCCAAACATACGAAATGTCGGGAATGTCGGGACAGAGTTGCCAGTAAAATTTCAGCCAGATCCGATATACGGTGCGAGAGTTATGATTTTTTTACTGTCCAAAAACAACAGTAGAGCCCCGCCAGCTGCAATTAAATTACAAATTCGAAGGTCTTCCTCATAGAATTGGCTCCCGAGCCGAACACGAAAAATATAGAGAATGCCGAATTGAGAGTTAAGAATTTTGTAAAGATATCACAAAATCGAATTTTCCTTTGAACTGTCTCGGAATAGCGGAAATTCATGATGTAAAGCACACCGGAGTGCTAGACCTTCATCATGACAAGGATTTGATTAGCCCCTAATGAAAACTTGAGAATTGGCAAAAAGAAAAAGTAACCTGCATCAACCTGTTTGCTTATTACGTATGATCTTGGCTGTAACAACCTGCATATATAAGGCAGACAACAACACATCAAAAACTAATCAAAAGTTTCAAGTTCCTGTAACTTATAATTTTTTTCCAGATCTACGTATTTGAAGCTTTTGTGTATAACATCACAAAAACATTTACCTTTATTAAACACAGGTCTTCGAAATGTTCATGTTGAACCCTAACATTATTAAGATCTGCTTCATATTCTTCATCTTGGTGTGAGGAATCGCATATTCTGAAACAAAAGTAAATCAAAGACCCTGAGGAATCATATCTTCTGAAACTAAAATTAAATCAGCGTGAATTTCACGAAATAGATCTCAAATCCAGAAAAATAGAGCGTCTCCTCGTTTAAGAGAAAATTGTGCAGAAATTGTGAGGTGGGGTGAGCGTTGTGTGGCTTTGAGGTGAGAGGTGACTCCGGAGGCATTTTTAGGGTTTCAAGGAAAAGGAAAAAGAGAGAGTAGAGAAGAAGGGGGAGAGAACAGAATACGTAATAAGGAGGAAGAAGAGAGAGGGGTATGATTTTGAATGAGGGAATGAGGGAAAAGTGAAATTTGACCAATGATATTGCAACATTTGTTGTGAAAAGTAGTAAAAGGAAGGGTTTATTTTGTTAATTACCAAAATGAACAATTGTTAGTGTATTTTTTTTGGAAGAAAGGACATTTTTGGTAGTATGCTCAATTTTCTAATAATGGGTAGATAGTAGATAGATTGTTGAATATATTAATAAATTGGAAAAAATATTCTATTTTTAGCTAAATCAGTATAATTATTTGATAATTATTTTTAAAATAATAATTAAATAAATTTTAATGCATGGACGCACATTTTCTTCTTAATAATTATGATATATTAAATATAACGGATTTGCATCTTCTCAATTTCTATTCATCTCAATGACTATCAATCATAAATCTTAATCGTTTAATTAAATCAATCATAAAATAATAAAAGTGAAAATTTTTAGAGAAATATATGAAAATCAAATAAGAAGGTAAAATATCTTAGTATTTAAAATTAATTGGAAATTTACAAATTATTTAATTAAATATTCTTTAAGATCTAATTTTTGAAATACAGTCAATAATTAAATATATAAATTAATAAAAATTTAATAATAAAATTATTTTATTTTCAAATTTATAAAAGTATAGGAAATAATTTAATTCTTTCAAAAAAAGAATAAACTATTAAGTAAACTAATTAATTAGAAATTTGGTTTTTTTAAATATACATATATAAGACATATACTATGAGAATGAGAATGTAATTTTTATGTGAGAACATGGAAATGAATCTGAATTATTAGATATTAAAATAAATGATGGAGATTATGTGTCATTCTTTTTCCTATCTCTTCCATCATTTATTTTAATAATGGAGAAGCGAAAAAAAAAGACACATAATCTTCACCATTTATTTGAAAATCTAATGGTTTAGACTAAAAATAATTATAATAAAAGATCAAATAAAGCCTTTAGAGTAATGGTTAGAATTTGGAGTAACTATTGCAGTAAAAATATCTCTCTCACACAACCAATCATTAGTTGGTCCAATGGTGATTGGGGCTGGACTTGATAGGGAGAACCACGGTTCGATCCCCCGTAACTACGATTGGGAGTGGGATGGAACCACTTGATGCCATAACAAAAAAAACGGTTCGACCTGTTTACGGTGATTTCCGGTAAACAACCGCTAGTCTTCCAAACTATAATAAATATGATTTGGTTACTCGCAGGATCGACTAGATTGATCCTAGGACATAGTCAAAAAGGTTAACACTTGATACTTGAGTAATATGTGAGTGATTTGTACAAAATGAACACACGGAATCCTAACATTAAGACCCTTATTTATACTAGTTTCGACCCTAACGGTCCTACACTAATCTAATGCCACGTTGCCCACAGAAAATCCAGGGATGCCATTTGTCTTCGTGCGGTTACATAAACTATTTCGAAATTCAAATCATCCCGCCTGAATCTCCTTTCGACGCGTGGCAACATAATCAGAATCGAGAATGCCACGAAAACATGCTAAGCTTTAGTACTTCGCATATTTCGCAAAAAACGTTTTTAAGTCCCAAAGACTATTCTTTTCGAATTTAGCTTCGGCGCTCACTATCTTTGTTCCAACTTAAACATCATTCTCGAAGCATGGCAATCAGTAGCCATTTTTATCTTCAAAGATGATCATCAGTAACCATCTTCCTTTAAATTCCAAATCTTCGAAGGACATTCTTCTCAAACGAAATCTTCAGCTAACAAATTGCCCCCGATAAATGCCTGTTTCGAAAAACAAGAGAATAGGCGTTTCTTGCTATAACAAGATTTCGTTTTAGAGTTCCAAGACCATTGACTGACGTCATAATCATTTATGACTCTGTTTCCAAAACGTCTTGTCATTTTCAAAGATGTCTACTCATAACTTACATTCCCACGTTCTGGTCTTACTTCATGATCATTACTCCTATATACTAGGAGTGAAGCTAAGAACTATTCGACCGCCGTTGGATTAAATCAATGCCTGCCGCGTGTCTCTTGGCTTTTACCCAAAAGATTTGAAAGGGTTTCCGTTAAACCTTTAAATACCTGAATTCCTACCTTCATATAACTTTCACCTCTATTTCCTCATTCTTTCCACAGAAAAGAATGTTTCTGGTTATATTCAAACCCATTTCCAAAATCAAACTTACTCATGGCGTCTTCCTCAAACGTTCTTCAACCTGCTTTGAAACTTCAGAAATCTACACAGATGGGGGATCAAGAGTACATACCAAACCCAAACACTGCAGAAGTGCGCGCCATTTATGCTTCTCAGGTAATCATTCCGTTTGAACTTTCTGGAAAAACTCATGCCTTCATGGGACCTTTACCAGGAGAAAATAATTCTGCTTTGAATAAATTCTTTCCTGCTTATAATAAAACTAGGCCCCTAGTTAGCAAGAACAAGATAGATGAAGATGGCCGTCCAATCTTAGCAGATTCTAATGGTGCAGAAGATACTTCGGCTGTAACCCCTTCAACCCTAGAGAAAATTAGGTTAAACTATGTAACCAATTTTGTGAAAGTTTTTAGGTCAATTCCCCTAGCAAAAGACTCTGAATTGTACTATGCCTGGTTAGCAAGAGTAGAGAAACACAAGGCTTCTTTCTGGAAACAACTGGGCATTTATGACTTAATCCAATTATCCAAAACTGGTTTAGAATACAACCAAACCATGTTAGTAGCATCAGTTCATTTCTGGGATGCTTCCCATAACACTTTCCATCTTCCATGTGGAATGGTCACCCCCACTCTTTTCGACATAGCTGCTATCACGGGGCTTCGACCAACCGGAGAAACCTTTGACCCCAATGTCATGGATACTGATACTATTAACTTTAACGAAGCAACAGTTACTTACACTGCGTTCATTCAACAATATCATGACGAAAACAATGAGGTAGTCTCGGACGAAGAGCATATTGCTTTCTTAGCCTTGTGGCTCTCGAGATGCGTTTTCTGTTCTAGGTCCATACAAGTAGCAAAGAGGTATCTTTGTATGGCCAATCAACTACATGCTGGAACACAACTAAACCTGAGCCAGTTAATTCTAGGGTTTCTCTATGAGAATCTAGGTGAAGCAACAGACCTTGTTAAGAATTACACAACAGGATCCCTGCTTTTCGCTGGTCCCTTCTGGCTGCTGCAACTGTGACTCAATGCTACTTTCGAAGCTCACCTCCCATTTCGAGGTATTGTCAACGAAGAAGATCCCAACATAAAAAATCGAACTGTAGAAGGAACACGGTTGGCTCTGCTCACTCCAAAAGAAGAGACTGGGAAGCTTCGCGAACATTTTTTAGCATATACCATGATGTTCGCCCAACGTTATCAATTCAGTCCTTCGATGGCTCCATTCGTAAACAGGACCGTGGGTCCCGAATGGTTCACTCGAAAGTTTCCATCAATGTCTCAGGATCAGGAGGTGGAATCCATGACCATTTGGGAAGCTTTTCTCACTCCAAGGCTATTCTATCACCGACTTCGACCCTCCAAGGGCCAATGTGTTCTTCTTGGCTACCAACCAAATCTTGTATCAAGACAGTTTGGATTAGTCCAGGTGAAACCCAAATGCTTATATGACAAAAGGAACCACATGTGTCTATACACTTTACATCTAACTAAAGAAGAATGCGAGTCCAAAATTGCCAGATACGCTGGTGTTGCCAATCTTTCCCCTATTCCTTTCGAACCTGCCTTTTATTCTACTCCAGATTTCCAACAATGGTGGACAGATTACTACACCATGCAAATCTTCGATGCTGAAAGCCTTACTCGAGAACTAATTGAAGCTTTTGCTGATGTGCAGGAAAACTTTCACAAAGGTACTTCGACTCATATTAAAGAAATACAAGCTTTTCAAAAATTCTTTGAAACTATTTACAAGCCTGATGATCTTAGTCGGACCGTTCGTGAAGCTGCAGTTATTTTACGTGAAAAGTTTTCTGCTAAACTGCATAAGTTGAAACTGCCCCCGTCTGTTCGACCAGAACTGCGTTATGAAGTGGCTTTCAAATTTAATCCTCCAAAATTCCCTCCACTGCCAAGCGCTGATTTTGGTGTGGCTTTGAGCCCTCCATTCCCAGACTGGTTGGTGTGTGGGAATGCTTTTAAAATTCTTCAAGAATAAACTAAAAGACGCGCTGAACGAGTGGTCCCGACTAAGCATACCCTGAATACTTTCAAAGGACATCTCCATATAGATCTTGAACATGTTCGTGTCTTGACTCCAATACCTGAAGGTTTGGGTTTAGACATTCTTTCGACTAGCTTTTCTTTTTCTACTGAAACACTGATTCCAATTTTACTTGCAGCCGTTACTCGAAAGAGAAAGATCAAAGAAATCCATGCGCAGAAAGCTTCTGAAGTTTCGAAGAGCAACAAGCCAAGTGGGAGTGACTCTATCACCACTAACAAGAAACCCACGGTACATACATACTTTATATTCCGCTTGTATATCTTGTAAATCATACTTACTCTACTCAATCTCCATTTTCAGAGCTCGAAGCCTCCGACACATTCGAAGCGAAAAGCTTCTCAAATAGTCGTTTCAGACGATGACGACAAATCTCCTCCTCGAACCAGACAAGCCCAAAAGAAAAAACAGAAGGCCGTCACTCCTTTAGGAAAAGAAAAGGGATCTGGGTCTTCGAAAATTACGTCACCGGGTGAAAAGGTATCTTCTGAAGAGTCACCTTTAAAAGGTGGTAGTAACGTTCTTGTTGTAGAGAGCCACAACTCGAGTCCAGATAACATTCCAACCATGGTATTTGGATTTCACAACATAATCACCTTTATAGACTTTAACTTAGACAATTAAGTTAACGTTTTACCTTATGATTGTAGGATGATGTTGGCACAGCCACTTCTGATCTCAAAGCCTTCACCCTCACTATTGACCTTGATAATCTCCAAGGTAAGTGCATGTTCTTTCTTATGGCAACGAGATTTCTTGCAACCTTCCCACCATAATATATTCTAATTACTCTATGCAGACAAATCTCACGTGCTTTCGCCAGTTGTCGAAGACGCTCAGCCTCTTGCGACTATCATTCCTACTGCAGCAGTCGAAGAAAGCCATTCAACTGATGATTCTCCACCTACCCACAAAAGTGAAAACATGGGAGCAGATCGACAATGTTCAGGTAGTAACAATGCAACTGGTCACCCAACTGGTAGTGAGGATACTGTATCTGAACAAGATGCTATGGAGGAAACCTCCAAGTTAGCCACAGTTGGTCCTCACGAAACTTCACCCTTTGGGACCATAGTTTCTCCTGAAACTACTTCGACGCCTGCCCCAACAAAGCCTACCCCTTCAGATTTGGAGCAACTTAAGCAAACTGATCCTCTCAGCTTCCTCAAGGCCATGATGAATATTGATAATATTTCGTCCTCTGAGCTCGAAACTTCTCCAGCTGTTCAGACAAAATCTGGTGACAAAGAGGATACTTCTGGTCTTCTTCATCAGATAAAGGAGAAGTTCTTTGAAACCAACCTTGTCGAAATTCTTAGTAAGGATCCTACCAAAGGTCATAGCTTGAATCAACTTTTGAAAAAGGTGGATCTTCTTTTGGTTTCAACAGAAGTCTCAGAGGTGATTGTTTTGCTGGGTTCTTTGATTGAACAGCTTCAATCAAACATTCTTCGACGTCGAAATGTTGATGAACAACTTACTACAAAGGTGGCTTCTTATAGTTCATCTTGGAAAGCTGCTACTGATGCGACGAAGAAGGGCGATGCTCTCAAGCTTAAACGCTCAGAAAAACAAAAAGAGTGTGACGAATGTGAGCAGAATATCAAATCCTGGAAGCACGAAATTATTAAGCTTGAAGAGAAGATAAAAGAGGCTGAATCTCGTAAGGCAACAATTCAACAAATCAGTGAGCAAGAATTGATTGAAGTTGCACATTTAGGAATCCAGCATTTCGAAGCTACGCAGAAACTAGTGCCCGAAATTGAAGAATTGAAGAAACAACGGGCTTTGATTGAACTTCGCATGTCTTCATGGGAGGTTCAGTATTCGAAGATAAAAGACAATCTTCCTAGGGATTTCAATTAGTCATTTCGAACTTTGTACTTTATTTTGTGATGCGCACCTATTTTGCTTTGTAATCGAATTCCTCCAGGAATAATATACATATGCGCACCTTTTATCTTTCAATTTACCCATTTATTTCATTTTGCAATGATCATGAGTAGCACTCTAGCAATTTCTTCAAATCTTGCCACAATATATTTTTATTGCCACAGTAATCTTAATAAATGTAAGCACGTGACCTGACTATCCTTCGCACCCCTTTTAGCCTAGACTTGACGTTTCTACTTCCTTAGCCGTAACCATCATTAAGTGATGACGTCACTTTCTTCAAAACGTCTCTTTAAGACGTGCGTGCACCAGTTTTTCATGATTGCATCTCAACTTCCAAGGGCGGGAAATGGCGGAAGCCATAACTTCTCTTTGGAATACCAAACGCGGTCTAATCAATCATTAAAATTAAACTGTTCCTTTATTTCCCCAGGTCTATATAAAGGATTAGCATTATACTTCTTTCTTCACACTTGCTTCAAAACTCTTGTCCAAGACTTCGTTTCTCTTCTTGCATTCTCTCAAAACACAGAGTCTGAGAAAAACCCTTTTCAAACTTTTTCTTCTCCACATGGCACTACCTCTCACTTACAATAACATTAGGGCTTGCATAAAAAAGGAGTTCAAACTCTCTGAAGAGGAGTTTGACGAGAACTTCATAAGCATCAGTGCCCTTTTTGCCAACGAAGAACTTGATTTCTACTATGAAATCCTAGAGGGACCTGTTTATCCCAACATGCTAGTAGACTTCTGGATGTTTGCATCTCTACGCATAGATCCGGAAGGCAGAACCACTATAGTCTCTGAGGTTCGATATGCCCATATTAGAATCACTCCCTCCACCATCTCTGACCTGATGAGATGTAACAACTCTGGTGAGACCTTTGATGACAATAGCTTCAACATGACTACTCATCTTCTATTGAGGACTCTTATGGATAACGATCCCTTCAGCGCCAAAGTCATCAGGGTTTGGCATCAACTGCTCGTGGGTAACTTTCATCCACAAAACCATGATCAAAACATCATCATGGTGGAGGACTTGGAATTTATCCTCTGTGCCCTTCGTGGGAAGAAAATCAACTTCCCTTTAATGATTTTCAAAGGGCTTGTTGAAGCAGTTTCCATGGCTGCTGCTCGTCAAGGGGTTGTAACCTGTCTTCCATATGGAAGGCTCTTATCTTACATATTCCTCAAAAAGGGAATAGTAAAGAGGATGCGTAACTCTGGATCCATGGACATGTTCGAGGCAGAAAGCTTGCCCATGTTGCCCCTAGAGGGTTTAGACCAAAGGATCAATTAGGAGGTAGTTTGTTTTAGGTTTTTTATGTTTTGGATTTTGTGACCTTCAATGTTTAGGGAACCACCTTTCCTGTAATGAATGTACTCTTTTAATATTAATGGAAGATATTTTGAAGTTTCTTTGTCTTCTTCTTTATTTGCCATACATGTTCGTTTGAACACAAAGCCATTTTGGTGTTAGTTCAACCATTTTGGCTCACGTAGTACACCTCAATATCTACGTTTTTGCAATCTTTACTTCATGCATGCTTGGTTTGAATCTCTTCAGATACTTCCCGTTTACTCTTAAGATCCTGCGATCTTCTGCTAACTCTTCTATCTCGTAAGCGTTATTCGAGAATACTTTCAAGATTCGAAAGGGTCCCTCCCAGTGTGGAGACCATTTACCAAGTGCTTGATTCTTTCGATCTATAGGTAAAATAACTTTCCAAACTAAGTCATTATTGATAAAAGTTTTACCTTTCACCTTTTTGTTGTATGCTCTGGACACTCTTTCTTTTTTGTCTTTTTATCATCTCCAATGCTCGAAGTCTGTCTTCGTCCAAGTCTACTAGTTCATTCATCATCAACTCCCAATACATGTTAGGAGGGATTTCTGCCTGTCTTTGTATCCGAACTGACTGCAAATATATCTCAACTGGGAGTACTGCGTCATGTCCAAATGTCAATTGGAAAGGCGTAGTGTTTGTAGCTTCTTTTGGAGATGTTCGACAAGCCCAAAGCGCTTGGTCCAAGGTTTTGTGCCAACACTTAGGCTTTTTTCCCACATGCTTCTTTATGAGACCGATTATTATCTTGTTCGCTGCTTCGACTTGTCCATTTGCCTGAGCATAGTAAGGTGTAGAAGTAAACAACTTGAAACCCATTTCTTTGGCGAAGTCTTGCATTTTTCGCCCAGTGAACACTGATCCTTGATCTGTGGTTATACTTTTTGGGATTCCAAATCTGTATATGATGTGTTTCTGAATAAACTCAATCACAGCCTCTTGGTCTACGTTCACCAGTGGTATCGCTTCGACCCATTTTGTGAAGTAGTCTATTCCTACTAATATGTATCTTTGACCTTTAGAGGATTTAGGGTGAATTTCTCCAATCAGATCCAATGCCCAGCCTCTGAAAGGCCATGGTTTTATTATTGAACTTAATTCATTTGCTGGAGCGTGTTGAATACCTGCATGCTCTTGGCATTCTTGACACCCTTTTGCAAATTCTATGCAGTCTTTTAACATAGAAGGCCAATACATTCCATATCGAAACAGAAGCCATTTCATTTTATGCCCCGCTTGATGTGCCCCACATGCTCCACTGTGCATATTTGAGAGAGCCAAATATGCTTCTGCTTCTCCCAGACATTTCAACAAGACTCCTTCAGGAGTTTTCTTGAACAATTCGTTCCCCATCAGGAAATATGATAAAGCTCTATACTTCACCTTTCTATCTGCGTCTGTCGAAGGATCTTTTAGATAGTTCACAATTGGGCTCCTCCAATCTGTGTATGCTAAAGAGTCTATGTTTAATACCTCAAACTCTTCTTTGCTGGCAAAACCTAATTGTGAATTCTCCAGGTCACTTGGGGAAAGCTTGGTAGCCATTGCTTTTCCTCTTACTTCGATGAGTTCCTCTAATTTCTCTTTCGATACCTTGTATCCTGAGGCTAACTGTGCCAGATCGTTTGCTTCTTGATTCTTGGTCCTCGAGACGTGATTTAACTCCACATATTCAAATTTTTTAAGCAGCCTATTTGCTATGACAAAGTACATGATCAAGTTTTCTTTGATGCATCTGTACTCCTTTGTTAGTTGCTTAATCACTAGTTCGGAGTCTCCTTTAATTTCGACTTTGGTTGCCCCCAATTCTAACAAAGCTTCAAGTCCAGCAATCAGTGCTTCATATTCAGCTTCGTTGTTGGAGCATAAGGGACCTTCAATCTTGTACTTGAGCTTTGTTGGAATTCCATCAGAAGAAATTATCAATATTCCAACACCAGTTCCCTCTCTATGAGTCGAACCATCGAAGTATAGCTTCCAAGGCTTCAAGTCTACATATTGTTGAGGGTTCTCAACCACTGCATGGTCAACAATGAAATCTGATACAATCTGACCTTTCATTGCCTTAAGAGGTTGAAATATCAGTGAGTATCCAGTAAGGGCTAAAGCCCATTTGCCAATTCGACTATGCAATATTGGCTTTGATAGCATGTTTGATAACATCACAATGAGACGAAACATAAATATCAACTGGCTTTATATAATACTTAAGTTTGATACAAGAGAAATATAAACAAAGGCAGAGTTTTTCTATTGCACTATACCTAGTCTCTGCATCATTGAGTACCCTACTTAAATAATAAATGGCTCTTTCGATGCCATTTTCATCTTCTTGTGCTAACATACTGCCTATTGTATTATCTGAAGCTGAAATATACAGGCGCATGTGCTTCTTCCCATTTGGGGGAGACAAAATTGGTGGATCGATCAAGTATTGCTTGATTTTATCAAAAGCTTCTTGATGTTCAACACGCCATTCGAACTTTTCTTGCTTGAGTCGAAGTAGAGGGGAGAAAGCTTGCGTGCGTCCACTCAAATTAGAGATAAACCTTCTTAAGAAGTTTATCTTCCCCAGCAAGGAATGCAATTCTTTCTTCGTGGATGGAGGCTTAGTTTCCATGATAGCCTTCATTTTATTCTGGTTAATTTCTATTCCCTTCTTATGGACTACGAAGCCCAGGAAATCTCCAGCCTGCACAAAGAAAGCACATTTAAGGGGATTCATCTTTAAGCCATGTTTTCTCATTCTTTCGAATGATTGGCTAAGATGATGGAGATGATCGTAATCTGAGACAGATTTCACAACGATGTCATCTATGTATACTTGCATGAATGTTTCTATAAAATCATGAAATATAGAGTTCATTGCTCTCTGATAGGTTGCCCCAGCATTCTTTAAACCGAAAGGCATTACAACCCACTCATAGGTGCCTATTTCCCCTGGGCAACGAAAAGCTGTTTTAGACACATCTTCTTCTGCAATGAAGATTTGATTATACCCAGAGTATCCATCCAACATACTTAGGTATTCGAAGCCTGCGGCTGAATCTACTAACATTTCTGCCACAGGCATGGGATATTCATCCTTAGGAGTTGCTGCATTCAGATCACGAAAATCTATGCATACTCTTAATGAACCATTCTTTTTAATAACTGGTACAATATTAGCAATCCATTCGACATACCTCGTGGTTCTGATGAACTTGCATCGTAGAAGTCTTTCGACCTCTGCTTTGATCTTTGAATGAATTTCTGGTGCGAACCTTCTAGGAGTTTGCTTTATGGGCTTTCTCCCTTCCTTTATGGGTAGCTTTAATTCGACCAAATCTCGCCCCAAACCTGGCATCTCGTCATAATCCCATGCGAAGCAATCTTTATTTTCCTTTAGCAACGTGATGACTTTTGACTTCAGCGTTGGCGCCAGCTTTGCACTGATGTATGTTACCCTCTTCTGATCTCCATCTCCGAGATTTACTTCTTCGAGTGGATCTTGGGCTAACATTTTGATACTTGCCCCCATTGGGTCTTTCTCGAAACGCAAAGGCTCTTCGTCGTAGATTGCATCCAATATTTGACTTATCTCTTCTCCTGAGATCTCTTCGACTCGAACTGGATCTTCAGGTATTTGAGGGATCCTATGTATCCCCGAATCTGGCGTTTCCTCCTTTCTTAGACCTGCATTAACCAACATGTTTGATAATTCGGCTTCAAGAGCCGTCTTTCTTTTATTCTCGGCTATATAAGTCGGAATCTTTTCGAAAAATGATGACTCGGACATCATCAACGTCGTCATGCCAGCCTGTTGGCCGTATTGTTGGATAATGCTCCATTGGTGCGGTGTCTTCTGGGCCATCCATTATTTCCCTATTCCATTGGAAACCATTTGGGTGCAAAGACAAGTAATACAACGCATTCTTGTTTGGGGTGTATATATCTTCCGCAGCATGGCAAGGTCCTATGTTTACTAAGTTCCTATCGAAGTTAGTCTTATTAACTTGGTTAACTTCAGCCATGTAGTAACTCTGATCCCCCTCAATATTCTCTACTATGCCATCTTCTCTCCAAATGGTTAACCTTTGATGCATTGTCGAAGGCACAGCAGCAACTCCATGGATCCATTCCCTTCCGAGCAAGAGGTTATAATTTGCTTTCGCTTGTATGACCATAAACATAGTTGGCCTTGTGACTGAACCCACCGTTAGATTTACTTGGACAACTCCCAAGGTTTGCCCTATTTTGCCTTCGTAGTTAGACAAAACCATGTTATGTGGCCTTATATCAGTATCAAACATACCAATTCTTTTCAGCATGTATTGGGGCATTAGGTTCACCGCTGCCCCTCCATCTACCAGGACTTTATTAATGCCAACATTTTCAATCTTAGCCCTTATGTAGAGTGGTTTCAAATGGTTTCGCATACCTTCATCAGGCCTTTCGAAGAAAGCATTCTGCTCTTCAACTGCACCGTTGTTCAGAACATAGTAACACACAGATCTGTGTTTCGCCATCTCTTCGACGTCAGCCTCTTCACAATCTTCAACTTCAATTTCTTGATTAAACTCATGAGGGAGTACAGATACAACATTGCAGTTGAGGTTTATAGATGATACTCCATCAGAGTCAAAATCATTCGTCATTCTATCATCTTCTTTCCAAAGGCTGGAATGCATCTTTTCCTCTTCTTTCTCATTTTCAGAATCGAACAACTTGCGTTCCACTGGAGGTTTGCTTGTCCCTGCCCCCAGCACTGGGATTTGATTGCTACTTGACTCTCCAGCCTCCCTTGGTTTGAATTCCCTTTGGGCTTTCTTCATCCTCTGATGCCTTCTCCATTGGGATCTAGACATAGGATTTTTACCTTTGTAGTTTTCCAACCTGTACATCTCTCGATTGGAAGTCTGGAATTGCTTCCTATATGCCATTGCAGTTCTTCCTCCTTGGTCCCAACTTTGCCATTTGTTGGTTCTGGCACCAGCTTGCATCCATCTATCCCTGGGTATGTCTGCAGGAACTTTGAATGTGACCCTTTGAGCTCTAGGGTGTGGGCTGTCAGGCCTTCTCGATGGGGTCCGGTTGTCGAACCCAAACAAGTTAGGACGAAGTCCCTGAGTCTCCCGACCCATATAAAGATACACCCTTTCGAATGATCCTGCTAGCAATTCGTCATAGACTGCACCACATCTAGGGCATAGTGCAACTTCAGAATTGTCGTTGTGACACCTGACCAAGAAACCAACCAAGCTTTCTTCAGACCTTGGGTACACTTTCAACAGCAAGTTTCCTCCTCTCCAAGGCTGCTCTAATCTTTCTCGCAAATCCCTCTCGAAATTGGCTTGAACCCTCCGATTTGTCATAACTGAACATCTTGGGCACATCACCCTTTTTCCACCATTCTTTACATGGAAATCCCAGAGATAATCTTTCAGACTGTTTCCTCTTGGCGGGATCTCAATGTTTCCTTTCTCCCTTATCAACCATTTTTCTAGTTCTTCGATTTCAGATAAAGGACGCCTAACATTGACCATGTTAACAACTGCTAGAGGGGTTTCAGAAATCTGAATTTGTTGAAGTTTCACCCTGAGGTCTTCAGTGGCCTCACTGATTTCTTCTTTCAAAACTTCCGTCGTTTTAGCATCGAAGGATCCTTCAACATCAGCATTGAGGATCGGATTGGCATTTAGGCTTTCAGTAGCCTGCTTTCCATCTGAAATTATTTCTGATTCAGCAGCATGAATTTCAGATACTTCCACCATGTTGACATTAAGTAGTTCACACAAGTTAGTGTCAGCCACATTCAAAGGATCTGCGTCAACCTTCATAGGGTTCTTGCTTTTGTCAGCGAATTTCAGACGTCCATCCTTGATAGCCTTTTGGATTAGATCCCTGAAAAGAAAACATTGTGAGGTTTTATGGCCTAGAAAACCATGATATTTACAAAAACCTCTCTTCTTCCGTTGTTCTAACGGAGGAATTTTAGAATTAGGAGGCACTATCATTTTGCCATCTTTCACTAGTAAATCGAATATTTCGTCACACTTAGTAACATCAAATGTATACGTTTTCTTAGGGAATCTATCACTTTTATCATTATCTACTGGATTTCTTCCATTAGAAGGGGTGAGTAATTTGCAAGCATAGGGTGGCGCTTCCTTTAACTCAGCAAGATCTATTTCGACCTCTTCCATGTCGTATGAGTCTTCGAAAGGTTCGCCATCAACTTTGTCTGCTTCGACGTATGCTACGCTCTCTTTCTTATAACTTTTACTTGCTCTAGCCTTTTCTGCTTTTAACCGTTCGACTTGTCGAACCCTATATGCCAATTGGGCCATATCTCTCAGGTACTGAGTATCTAGTTTCTTTCGAATCGAATAATCTAGGCCACATGCATCCATTTCAACTAATTCATGCTCTGGGACAGTCGTGAAGCATCTTGATTTCAGCAAACGGAACATGTTTAAGTAATCGTCAATAGACTCCGTGAATTTCCTCTTGATGCTAGCCAACTCTTTCAGACTTATCTTGGTTTGACCCATGTAAAATTGTTCATGGAATAATCTCTCCAAGTTGGCCCATGCATCTATGGAATTTGGGGGTAAGGTAGTGAACCAAACAAAAGCATTTTTTGTCAGCGAACTAGGGAAGTATTTAATCCTTAAATCCTCATTTCCTGCTAAATCTCCAGCTTCTGTCAGATACCTGGCAATATGTTCCACCGTTGATTCACTAGTGTCCCCTGAAAACTTTGTGAATTTGGGTACTTTGGTACCCCTTGGCAATTCTGTTTGCATAATATAATCCGCTATGGGGGATGTATAATTTGGACGTCGAAGTCCAGTACTGAGGCCATTATTGGCCATAACTCTCTCTATCATGGCAGTAACGTTATTCTCTGTAGCCAGGTTTTCTCTCTTGACTCTCTGAACTACTTCGTCTGGGTGTTCGTTCCTACCTACTACCCTTAATCTGGGTCTTTCTTCCTCAAACTCTTGTTGAACGGGAACAGTTCTTTGATTCGAAGCCTCTAAATCTATTACCCGATTCCTTTCGACCGTTGTTGTTCTTTGTGGAGGAATCACGCCAGCAGTGGTTGCACCAGGCGGAGGAACCACATTTTGGATACGTTCTAGAATGGGATCGCCTTCTCGATAAGAGGATTGGTTATTTCTCCGCTTGGGTTGTTGAACTCCCATGAATTCTGCCATTCGATTCATTTGAGAAGATATTTTTTGAAAAGTTTCCACGTTCTCCCGATTAGCATTGGCAATATTGGTTGCTAATGGATTCAAGATTGACGCTAATTCTCTGGCCAGGGTTCCTAACATATCGTGGTTACTTGCGTCCATCTCTTGTCGGAATGCTGCTTGATTGCTTATGGTAAAATTGGGTATTTGGGCAGAGAAGCCAGTGTTTTGTGCGCTTCGACCCACTGATCCAACATTTGGCAAAAACGCTGCTGAGTTTGTAGTATATGTGGGTCCTGCTGCTCGTGTACCTGTCATGTATGGATTTGGCATTCCATATTGACTGTTTGTTCTCCATTCGAACGCAGATGATCCTGGGGTAAATAACTAATTTGCAGCATTTGTCAAGGCAAGTTGCATTCCGCTCGCACTTGAGGATGGAGGCGCAGTAGTCGATACTGAAACTGGGATAGTCCCTGTCGTCGCTGCATTATTTTCAGGTATAACCTGGGAACTATCCGTAGGTCTCGATCCAGTCGGACCCGGTATATCCTGCGCTCCTTGAGTAGAAGTCGAAACATGCGTAGAATTTGCCGCTCCAGTTCCTGACCCTTGTGGGGGATCTTGATCTCCCCCTGCACTGGCCGTAACGACCATTTTCTTGTTGTACCTTCGTTTGGGAATCGGTTGTGCACTGTTTGTTAATTTACCGTTCCTAAGGTTCATACAAGGTCTTGATATTTTCTAGACAAAACAAAACAATCGATTAATAACAATCTGTTTGACACTATCCCACTGGGCGTGCCAATTTGTTTACGGTGATTTCCGGTAAACAACCGCTAGTCTTCCAAACTATAATAAATATGATTTGGTTACTCGCAGGATCGACTAGATTGATCCTAGGACATAGTCAAAAAGGTTGTTATTCATGATAGTTTGAATTATGTCTATGATTGGTGTGTCTCGAAATAAGAAATACTTAATCACGGAAATAAAGATTAGCAATCACCTTGTTATACACGTAAATATAACATCAGCGAAGGGTAAGTTAAAAATAAAACATAAGACAAAACTGTAAAAGTGCAAGAATCTTAAAGTGCAGAGAAGTTAAATGCCTCGAAAATTAAATGACATGAAAGTAACAAGTGCAGGAATATAAATGACATAAAGTAAATGAAATGCAGTAATATCGAAAGATACTTGAATAAAGAGAAAAATACACATGTATTTAAATTGGTGTTGGTGTCATACGTACATTTCTCTGCGAACTCTTTCTCTTAACACTTGATACTTGAGTAATATGTGAGTGATTTGTACAAAATGAACACACGGAATCCTAACATTAAGACCCTTATTTATACTAGTTTCGACCCTAACGGTCCTACACTAATATAGTGCCACGTTGCCCACAGAAAATCCAGGGATGCCATTTGTCTTCGTGCGGTTACATAAACTATTTCGAAATTCAAATCATCCCGCCTGAATCTCCTTTTGACGCGTGGCAACATAATCAGAATCGAGAATGCCACGAAAACACGCTAAGCTTCAGTACTTCGCATATTTCGCAAAAAACGTTTAAGTCCCAAAGACTATTCTTTTCGAATTTAGCTTCGGCGCTCACTATCTTTGTTCTAACTTAAACATCATTCTCGAAGCATGGCCATCAGTAGCCATTTTTATCTTCAAAGATGATCATCAGTAACCATCTTCCTTTAAATTCCAAATCTTCGAAGGACATTCTTCTCAAACGAAATCTTCAGCTAACACGACCGCAACTGCAAAAAAAAACGGTCCGATCCGGACTAAACCGGTGGTATAAAGTGAAGGTTATACTTTTTTCTTTAGTTTGTTTGATACATTAATATACTAGTACAATTAATATAACATTCACTATAATATTCTTCATTCATATATAAAATATTATGAATCAAAAATTAAATCATGAGAAAGAGTAAAAAGATAAAGAAATATTTTTTTTTACTCTATTTAATTTGATATGCTATGCACCACATAAATAATATAATTTTTATTATATTATTTTTAATTAATATATAAAATATTTATATTGGTGAATAAAATTATTAAATAATAAGAAAGAGAATAAATAGGATGAAGAGAGTGACTTATTTTATACACCAAATAAAAAGGATGAAGAGAGAGATCTATTTTATAAAAAGAGAGAAATTTATTTTACTCTTATGTATGATACATTGTTACACCAAACAAAAATAATAAAAATATTAGTTATATTAATAAATCAAGATATTAAATGGTGTGTGTTTTGAGAGAGAGAGAGAGAGAAAGTGTTCGAAGATTATATTTTGTATTACTCCAAACTCTATTTATTTTAGAAAATCAAACCGATTCAATGGAAAATAGACAGTCATTGGTTTTTAATCTGTTGGCTGTGTGAGGTAATGCAGTATTTAATGGTAAATCAAACACATACTACTATAAATAATTTATATAACGACGCTAATTTTCTCAGAGTTCCTTGAAGGACATCTCTAAAACCACGTGTCTTAATTTTTAATTAATTTTTTTAATTAAAAATATATTACATATTACAACATATGAATACAAAAACCATGTTAAAAGTACCTAAATCTCATTGATTCCTCTCGTTGATTCCTAAATCTCATAATCCTCTTTCTTTGAACGAGTATAGGCCTATTTGTTTGGTGGGGTGTATGTACAAAGTGGTGGCAAAGTTATTGGCGGGAAGATTAAAGAAGATTATTGGTTCCATTGTCTCTCCGTGTCAAAGTGCCTTTGTTCCGAGGAGACAAATGCTTGAAGGAGTGCTTGTTGCGAATGAAGTGGTGGATTACGCAAGGAAGACAAAAAGAGATTGTTTGTTATTTAAGGTGGATTTTGAAAAGGCGTATGATAATGTGAGTTGGAACTTCTTAAGGTATCTTTTTAGGAGAATGGGTTTCGGGGTTAAATGGAGAGGTTGGATGGAAAAATTGATTTTTAAGAGCAACATTTCGGTCCTTGTTAATGGTAGCCCTACTACCGAATTTGTGGTGGGAAAAGGTCTAAGGCAAGGTGATCCCCTCTCGCCTTTTCTTTTCGTGTTGGTGGCGGAAGGTCTAGCGGGATTGGTAAGAAAATCTATGGAGATGGGTGATTTTGAGAGTTTTTATTTTCAAAGAAGTTGTGAAGTGAATATTCTCCAATTTGCGGATGACACTTTATTGGTTGGAAAAGGGTCTTTGATCCGCTGTCGCGCGCGGATCAAAAACGAGTAGTTTTGAATAAAACCGTAGAAAGCGACAAGCGACTCGCGTATCGTATCACAAGGATTCTCGTTGATTATTAACCAAAGGTAAATCGATTTAGGGGGGTTGGTTTAGGTTCGAATTATAGAAAAAATGATCATCAAAAGCGATTAATGAAATAAGTTGTTTTGAAAAAGTGATTATAAAATTAAGCCAATCTACTGTTTTCGGTTCCGGCTTATCATGGGTTTCTACCTTACCAATTCCCTAAGCGGCTTCGATCTCTATTCGATTTCAATATCAATTGACAAGCGCAAAAGATATTAAACAGATTGGATTCCTATTCCGAATTAAGCAAACGGATTAATACAATCGCGAATTAAGCAAACACGATATAGAAACGCAATTTAACGACGAAGCGACGTAAACAACGATTAACAGTTAGGAATACAATCATACGAAATTAATCAAAATATTCCACGAAATAACAGATTAAGCAAATGAAAATTCATAGAATATAATTGAAAGAGAAACGAAATTGAATTGATTAAATAAAAACCTCAAAGCTTTTGGAATTCGATTACAGTAGACCGACTCTGGATGTTTAGTTCTCCATTCAAGCGAACAGAGCAAAAGTTTGGAAACAAAATTGTGAATAGTAAAACGTGATAAACAGTAACACGGCTGCTAGACCTATTAGGAATCAGCCAAAAAACGTTTACGACCCAACTGGGTCGAATGACAAAACCAGGCCCACTACTAAACGACCCAAAAACTGAAAATAAAATAGTGCTGCAGCTTCAAACGCAATTCTAGGAAATATAGGTTCTGATTCTGACTTTGACTCCAACATAAAAGTTGTAGCTCTTTCTCTTAGCTTTCCGGCGATTATTAGAACGCCTCAATCGGACTCCCGGAACTCCAGTTATGGTCGTTTCCGTGCAGACTGCTAAAGCTGAAAAATAATTACGAAAATCAAATAACAATAAAAATAATTTAAAATATAAAAACATTATAAAATACAAAAATAAGACAAGCAAACCATGGAAATGTATAAGTACAACCGTAGAGGAATGTGCATCAAAATGCACTGATCAGTCTTGGAAACAAGTGTGGGCTATTAAAGTGGTTCTTAAGGCTTTTGAGCTAGTGTCGGGGTTGGGAATTAACTATAATAAAAGCAAGTTGATTGGCATCAATGTGGGTAGAGGTTTCTTGGAGGCCGCTTCTAACTCTCTTGCTTGTAAGGTAGAAGATAGTAACTTTTTCTTTCTAGGAATACCGGTGGGTTTTAATCCGAGAAAATACGAGACGTGGAGTCCGCTTATTTCCAAGATGAAAAATCGGTTGGTAGGGTGGAAAAATAGGTTCCTCAACATAGGTGGTAGAATTACGTTATTGAAGTCCATTTTGAGTTCTCTAACCGTTTTTACAATGTCTTGATATATGATGCCCAAAAAGGTGGTGAAGGAGATAACAAAAATCCAAAGTAATTTCCTTTGGGGAGGAGGGAATGAGAAGAGGTGTATCCATTGGATTAGTTGGAATGATGTAACTCAACCTTTTGAGAAGGGGGGATTAGGAGTGAAAGATATTAAAGATTTTAATGTGGAACTTTTGAGCAAGTGGAGGTGGAAGATCATTCAAGGGGCGGATTCTCTTTGTTTCAAAATCTAAAAATCTTGTTATGGTGATCTTTCGGTGAAGTTGTTGGGAGGGGTGGTTGATGTCAAAGATGTTAGGAGGGCATCCTTTTGGTGGAAGGATATGTTGAAAATTGGGACCGATTTTTTTCTTGACCCGTTTGTTTCTTTGTGTAGGTTTTCAATACATAATGGGTTTCGAACACCTTTTTGGGAGTCAGTTTGGTTGGACGGGATGGTTTTGAAGGTTGAGTTTCCGGCCCTTTTTGAGGCTTCGGCGTTGAAAGGGGTGGCGGTAGCCGCGATGGATGGATGGGTGGATGGTAAATGGTTGTGGGGGGATCTTGGTATAGCGGAGCACTTGTTGTCTAACGGTGCTATTTTGGCCGAATGGGAGGATATTAGGAATTTGTTGGTGGATTTCGGGGATTTGGGGGAGGACAAGGACGGAGTGGAGTGGAGTCTCAATAGCGGTGAAGGTTTTTCGGTTGTACCGTGTTATACGGAGTATGCTAGCAAGCGTGCTCCGTTTGGTCCTCTTTGTAGATTTCATGAGGCGAAGGGCTTGGTTTGGAAGTCGAACGTCCCTTTCAAGATTAAAGCTTTTGCGTGGAGGCTTCTTGCTAATAGGCTTCCATTAAAAGACCTATTGGTGCTTCGAGGTATCCCTTTCTCTCTTGATAACTTAAAGTGTTCCTTTTGTATGGGGGATTTGGAAAATAGAGACCATTCTTTTTTTGCTTGTTCTTTTGTAAAGAATATTTGGAGGAATATAGCGGGGTGGATTGGAAAGAGTGGGATAGAGGAAAAAGAGAGCTTGTCGAGTTTTATGGATTGGCACTCGTTTTGTATATCAAAGAAGGTAGATGTAAAGAAAGTAGATATTATTTGGTTGGCAACTACGTGGGCTATTTGGTTAGGTAGGAATGGGGTTTGTTTTAGGGAAGAGGTTTGGAATTTTGATGATTTAGCTTGGAACATTAAAATCTTGGCTTGGAGGTGGTCTTTTTACGGAGAAATTACTCACTCCAATTATTCCTTTTACGATTTTGTCAAAGAACCTCTAAGGTTCTTATCATAATTATATTTGGGATGTAATTTTTGTGTTTAGGCGTTTGTGCCGTTCCTTTTGTAAATAGGTTGGAGAACCCTTAGTTCTCCGGTTATATGATATCTTGTTTACTAAAAAAAAAGTACCTAAAGTTCATGGAATGGAGTCTTAGCAATTTGCAACTGTAAATTTGTGTTTTCTTTAATATTATAGTGGCGCCTTTTTTTTTAATTTATTTTTAAATTAAATATTATTGTGATTTCACTATGGATGTTTATAATTGATTTTACTATTTTTAATAATATATTAAAGTTGTTAAGAAAAACTAAAAGAAATAAGTGATAAAAAATTATTTTAGTCCTAGGGAGGTTTGAAACCACGCCCCTAATGTTACCAGCTCAAAACTTAGCCACTGAGTCAAAGCGCTTCAAGTGATAAACAAACACGCGTATTTTTATAAAATTAAAAACAAGTTCTAGAACCAGGTTGAACTTCATCTTCAACCTCTCGCTCGTGATTTTTCTGAAATATATCTCCCACAAAACTCAATCATTTCCATAGATGTAAACATGAAAGTTGTTTTATTTTCTCTCATGATTTCAACTATGTATCATTTAGGAATTTATTTAAACTGTAACTCTTTAATTTTCCAAAAAACTACATGAACCCTAATTATTCAAAATCAAATTAAATGATATGTACAATGAACAAATGGCAATGGATCGAGGGCTTTTACTCCTCACATGATGCTGAACAAAATATAATCGTGCTTTATTGAAATAGGTACAAGAATAAAAGAGTTGGAGTTTAAAAATTTACCTCTAAAAATAGAAATCGAGGGATACCTTAGAGGACTTCCAGAACTAATTTGATGATTTGGATAGCTTCTTTTGACTTTAAGGATGCTAACTGAATGCTCACAAGCTTTTGAAATGGTCTAAATCTCCCTACTCGAGTCCAACTGCAAATGCTTCAAGTAGCAATGATGGATGTTGATGGAGGTGTTACAGATGCTATTTTATGGTTTGAATAGCTTCTATATGTGATATATGATGTGTTTGGATGCTTAGCTTGATTCGAAGTAGCTTGTATTGCTCTACTCGAATCTAAGTGCAAAGCTTTGAAGTGAAAATGTAGGGTAGTGATTTTGTGGTTACAGGCTCAATGTAAGGGCATGGACAACTTATATGAGGTATATGGAGAGTGTTTGGATACTTGTTTGACACTGAACAAGTTTAGAACTCAAATTCCACAAGTTTATGCAAGTGAGAATTTTGGAGGATTTAGATGAGAGGGTGACTTTGAGAATTGTGGTGTGTTTGATTTCAGAAGCTTTGGCCTCTATTTATAGGCAAGAAATGTGGTTTGTGGGGGTAAAAAGAAATGTGTGTTTGATTTCAGAAGCTTTGACCATTTGGTCGTGTAGATTTCAAATTGTGTACTTTTGTTTCTTTGTGAAAAAATCTTGATTTCCATGGTTTCAATGCCTTTGCCATGCTTTAATTATAACTTAGGGAGTCTTCTCTACATCTCAGGGGGTTGCTTGTTGGCTTTGATTCACTTTTGGTGCAGAGGGAACAAGTTAGAGGCTCAAGACAAGTTAACTTGGTGATTAAAGCTTCTTTTTCAAAATGGAAGTGTTAACTTTAGCCTTAAAATGGAATTATCACATGGATAATGCTTGAAACACTTGGATTATAGCTCAAAAGCAAGTGTAATCCTCTGATTATGGGGTGTTAAACAATTTATAGGACCTTTCTTTTCAGATTTGGTGAGTTTGAATTGGTTTTGCAACTTGGTTCCCCTCTTGTTCATGACTTGAATTTCAAGAATGGGAGCACAACTTTAAGCCTTTGAAACTCCTAGCTCACAAATGCTATGGAGGTGTTCTAGTACTCTTTAGAAAGCTCTAACAGTGCTCTTCAACTTTAATGTTTGGTGTTTCTTCAAATTCATCCTGAATCTTGGTGAAAAGTGTCCACAAAGTTGGAAGAAAATTAGGTTTAAAACACTTTGAAATTTTTCTAAGTGTTTGGAAGGAACTTCACGAGCTCATAACTTTCAAATGGTTGATCTTTTGGGAAAAAATTGTCATTACCAAAGTTGTAGTTTGGATTGAGATCTACAACTTTCAGGTTGGAAATTTGTTTCAAATTCAGCATGGATCTTGGTGTAACTTGTGCATGAAGTTTGAAACTTTTAAGCCTAAAACACTTGAAATTTTTCTAAGTGTTTAGAATCTTCCAACTTTGACTTTTGTTGAATTTTGATTCTTGATTGATTTTATTGATTTTCTTTGATCAAATGACTTCAATAAACATATATTCATGATTTTGATTTTCAAAAGTCCATGGTTGACCAAATTTCTCAAAAGTCAAAGGTAGCCTTGGATAGTTGACTTTTTCCAAATGAATTGCATTTCATAAGTATCAATTGAATCAAGCTCTTCATATCAAATGAATGATATGAGTGGATTATAATGAAGCATTGGAGATCCTTGAATCATGATTTGAGCCATAGAGTCATATCCTGATTAAAAGTCAAATTCCTAGATGAATTAGGTCAAAAACCCTAATTTGTGCACCAGATGAAAATGAAAGTTGTTGACTTTGAACTGAGCGACACTTGGATTTGGATTTTGATGAGGGGAATCACTTGAGCACATGATAATGTTTGAGCTCCTCTGTGGGCCTTAAAACCCTAATTTATGTGAGTTTATTGATCAACCACCTACCAATTGAGAAACAAGCAACAAACAAACACAATCTTTTTGTATATTTTTGGTTAGCAAATGATATATGGGCAATGATGATGATGATGATTACACTATTCTCAAAATGAGGTGGGATCTCAAGATAAAAAATTGGGGTACAACAAGATGGTGAAGAAACTAAGATTGTACCTTGTATATCTCCACTGACGGAGGCCAAACCAAGAAAAGAAGAATGTGGAAATGGAAAGGAAGTCTCATGACCAGAGAAGAGTAAATGAGTGAGGGAGTTGAGGCTAGAAGATAGAAAGAATAGAGCTTTCATTTTGTTCCATTAGAATTAGTAAATTTTTCATTGAAACAATACCTAAATCATTTAGTCAACTTAAAATGTTAAATAGTTTATTCACCAAACTGATTTTTTCCAAGTTTGAAATATTTTCAAAATTGCCACCGCTTCGAGTTATTAGGTCGGGTGGAAGACAACTGACTTAAAAAAATTATCTAAAAAGTGTTTTTTTGTACTAGTTCTCCATTTCTCAAACAGATACATTGTACCAAAAATATTCATTGCTTATAGCATTTGCAAAGGCAAAACAGCACATGTGCGCCATATAATTTTACAACAAATAAAAAATAAAAAAATTAACAATGTTTTCTCCTTGGTTATTATAATAAATCAAGGTAATATTTGTTTTCTATTACCTTGGTGTCTCAACTAACCGAGAGAAAATGTGAGGCACGTCATTCAATTATGAAAATAATTAAAATGCAGAAGCTGGAGATCGAATCCATGTAAAGAACATTTTATCTTTTGACTATTTCAAAATTATGAGATAAAATGACAAATTTTAATGACACCTTTTATCTTCTCACCTCTATAACCGAAGCTATAACCTCTTCGTGTCCGAGATTAAGTGAGTTTTTTTTGTTACGTAAACATATATAAACTAAAAAGCAAAATATTCATTACTATTGTTGAAGGATGTAAGTGGGAGGTGAAGAAAGGTTTTAACACTCCTTTTTGGGAAGCCAAATGGTGGAGAGGCATTATATTGCGTGATGATTTTCCGGAATTATTTGAGGCTTCTTTTTTGAAAGGGGTGTCGGTTGCTACCATGGGAGGGTGGTTTGAGGGTAGTTGGAGATGGGGCGATTTTGGGATTACCGCGGGTATGAGGGAGGAGAGAAACGTTATGGAGGGAATTGTTCGGATGAGGGGTATGTTGGCCGATTTTGGTGGTGTGGGGGAAGGGAGAGATGAAGTTTTTTGGGACCTATCCGATGATGGTCTTTTCTCGGTGTCTTCTTGCTACTCTTTTTTGGGGAGAAGCTTCATTCCGGAGGGGCCGGCGAATAAGCATGATGGGGCGTTTGGGCTTGTTTGGAAGGCGGATGTGCCTTTTAAAATTAAGGCGTTTGGTTGGAGATTTCTTCTTGATAGAATACCGACAAAGGATTGCTTGGTGTATAGAGGGATTAATTTACCGGTAGATAATTTAAAGTGTTGTTTTTGTGGATATGATTTAGAGAGTAGAAATCATTCTTTTTTTGGTTGTTGGATGGTTAAAGCTATTTGGAATGAGATAGCTATTTGGGTGGGAAAGGAGGGGGATGTGGAGGATGGGTGCTTGCCGAATTTTATGGAATGGCATTGTTTCTTCCGGGATAAAAAAGTTAGGAATAGTAAGGCGGATGTCGTTTGGTTGGCTACTATATGGACGATATGGTTGGTCCGTAATGGTGTGTGCTTCCGTGACGAAGCGTGGAATTTTAACGACATGGTGTGGAGTATAAAGTATATGGTTTGGAGATGGTCCTTTTGCGGGAAAATTACGTATTCCAATTATACGTTTTATGAGTTTCTAAAAGATCCGCTTCTTTTTCTCTCATAAGCTTATTTGGTTGTAATTTTCCTTTTCCTTTTTTTGTCCGGGTTTTTTTCCCGCTTATTGTGTAATCGGGTTGGAGAACCCTTAGTTCTCCCTTATTAATATATCTTGCTTACACAAAAAAAAATATACGAGCCTAATAGCCGACACACCTGCAATCATATTTAAGTAGCTCAAACAACTGCAATACAACATGAAGCACAACAGAAGTCATTATGCATATGCAAAATATGCCAATATAACAAACATCACACTAATTTATTATGAATATTAACACTTAAGCAAACCACATACATTGACATCCTTTCTTCTTTATGTCTTATTGAGCTACTTTTTCCTTGCCAAGATTAGCATCAACATCTCGAGTGTTTTTGCATAAGAAGTCCATGTGAGCATTTGGAGGATTAATATCCTCACTGATTTTCTCATATTCAATAGTCCATTTAACAACAGCACTTCCATCAGCCTTATCACTTACTTCAAGGATGAGCTTAAAAGCCTTATAGTGCTTTTCAATATCTCCACCAAAGATCTTCCAAATTACTTTTTTGTTTTGTTCATCAACTTCTTCAATACTCTCGTGACATGTGTGTACCTCACCATCTGTTGTCATGTCATGGACAATTATAACAAGAAAAATAACAAAGTTGAATGTAAGAATCATAGAAAAATAAAAGGATTATTTTAAAAATAAAAAATATCACACTGTTTTCATTTTTGTAATAAATTATTTTAGAATGCATTTGTTTTCTAAAATAAAATATTTTTTTAATATATTTTTTGTGTAGTATAAATTATCAAAAATATTAAATATATATATTTTTTATTTTCTATTAAAAAATATTTATATTTTTTTAGTCACTAGTGTCTCAGCATAATTACTAACTAACTTAACAAAGTAATCATTATTTTTTTTTTTTTAAATCTCAATTCATTTCTCACATATCACTCCAGGCTGGAAAAGGAGTTTTCGGTAAGTAGCGTTTCAAATATTGTTAATGATTCCAAATCTTTTGTTTGGCCGAACCACTTGTTTATTTTGTTAAAAGTGATGTGGGAGCTAAATATTCCTCCTAAAATTAAAGTTTTTGCTTGGAGATTCTTCATTGAAAAAATTCCTTCCAAAGATGAGTTGTTGAAAAGAGGAGTTACTAGCATCTTAAATAAGGATTGTGTGTTTTGTGGCAACCAGCCGGAAGTGATTTCTCATCTCTTTTTTAATTGTCATGTGGTGAAAAAAATTTGGAAAAACATGTATGGTTGGTTGGGCATTAAGGAGGTCTTAAATGGAGTGGATTTTTTGGATTTTGGTGTCATACAAGATATAGTGAAAAATGCTAATCATAGGTTGAAGATAAACATAGTTTGGATTGCCATTATTTGGTGCATTTGGCTCATGAGGAATGCCATAATCTTCAAGGGAAAGCTTTCTGCTATGATGTGGTTTGTTCCAATATCATCTTCCTATCGTGGAGATGGTTGTCTTTTGTTTACTCTAAGTTTAGTGTCATTTATTATGAATGGTTTAAACTTCTTTTATCCTGTTCAAACGCTATTTAGCGTCTCTTGGTAATGCTTGCACCCCTATTGCGAGCTTTATAATCAATTACTTATTAAAAAAAATGTTTCCATCTCACTCCTTATCTCTCACATCTCCAAATTCCGCCTCTCTCTAATCTTTGTGTTTTTCATTCGCAATTTTTTCTTCTTACTTTTTCATATTCTTCATTATATTTTTTATGTTTTTGGTTCATTTTTTTATTTATATTTTTCATATTCTTCGTTCATCTTTTTAATATTTTCTCTGTACTTTCTGCTTACTATCTCTCACTCGCTGTTCCCTCTCATCTAGGCTCTTTTTTATTCTCTCTTTACATCAATTTTCTCACTCTTTTTTCTCTTTGTTATCAAGAAAGGATATTAAGGTTTTTAGAAAACAGGTATGAAAAAACGGTCGTGATAAAATAAAATTGTACTGTAAAATAATGATATCAATATTATAATTCACAACTTTTATAATAAAGAATTGATTGTGGTTAATTCTTACTGTGACGATTATCGTCACTTTAACAACTAATATACCAATTGCAATTTTGAAAACCTTTACGTAACCGCAATACGACCGTGACCCATATTTAAAATTGTGAGGGGCATTATATTAAAAACTTATAAAAAAGGTATAATACAAATCTGTCTGTAATAAAATTGTCTGACAATATTCTATACTAGCATGTTTTCTTTAAGGCAAATAATAATATATCAATCATAAAAGAAAGAGGAGATTCTCCATCAACAGAGAACAAAAGCGCAAAATTGATTCAAGAAGTACCAAAATCTACACCCAACAAAGTAAGGAAAAATACTACAATGAAGAACAAGTTAAATCTCAAGCAAATAGGACTTCCACCACGGGTCAAAGTATAAGAGGAAAAAAACTACTCACACACAATCTGATCATAAATCTCAATCCATCATTGATTAATCCAAATCATAGAATTGTAAAGGTTCAAGAATTCTCCGTTGATCTTCCTAATCGTCACTTCCAAGTTAGAAAAATACTTATCTCCTCTACATCTTACTCCTTTGATGTTAATGTTAAGTATTTATTGTTTCATGAATCTAATGTTTATAATTTTTTATTTTTTATTTTTTATTTATCACTACTAGTATAGTCCGATTCAGAGATCAGCTCTGAAAATGCTTATAATATTTGAATACTAATCATTCAATCAAAATTGATTAAATGAGTCATGTGCCATTATTTGTTGATTGATTTGGTAGATATAACTATTATCTTTATTTTTATTTTTTTTACAAATATTGGTTCTGCTAAGGCATATATTGCATAACTATCAGCTTTGGAAGGTTCATTAATTAGCTAGAGTTTGAGGGTTTTCTAATTTTAAGTTAGAGAGGCTGGTGTTTGATGAAGAGAATACTTAAAAAATTCGTTTATAGGATGTGAACCTAGCGCTATTAAAATATTAAAAATTGCAATTTAACATCTTTTACATTTATTCTTGTGTAATCTTTTTTTTCAATTCCGCCCCATATATAATAAAAATAAATTTTTTTTTTTCACTTTTTAAAAATATGTAAAAAAAAGTATCAATTTTAATTAATAGTTGAAATTAGATAACTAAATTAATGATGATGATAAAATAGACTTTAGAATTACCTATGACATATGTCCAGTGTTTAACCGTATCAGTGTCATGCCATTCTTCACCTTCATGCAGTTTGGCATGATGAATTCTTTCACAATGATTTGGCAATTCGTGAAGTTCTGTTGCATATAGTTTGAAGAACTTGTCAGCGGGTGTTTTGATACCAAGTTCAGCAATAAGTTTGCCAGCTAGAACCATTTTTGGTAAGAAGAAAGAAACAAGGGTTGATATGATGAAAGTGTATGCAACCTCATGCCTTAAATAGAAATTGGGTTACATTATTTGAACTGCATTATTGTTTTGGTCCCACCATGTCTGGTTATTGTCCAGGCAAAAACATGTTGGATAGCACTTGAGAGCCAAAAACTGACGTGCAGTTAATGCATGGCCACACATTTTCATCAAATAACTCTTTTAGATTATTCTAGAGTAGAATCTTTTAGAAATATCCTCCTAAATTTATATTGAGCAGTGTTATTGGTAGTGCACAGTAGTTATATTATGCAATTTATATAAACATTGTACTGTTTCATGATTGGAATCATTGAATGAAAGTGATATTTTTATTTTTTTTTAGATAATTTTATAATGTTAATCTCATTTCTATTCTAAAAACCCTATTTCATATTTTGGTACACTACAACACGCGTGGGCTTTAAAAGCGCTTTTTTTGGGCTTTAAAAGCACTGTGAAAGCCAGCGCTGGCGTAGGTAACAAAAGCGCTTTTGAAAGTGCTCTGGTAGACCCCCCCTATAAGAGCGCTTTTCTGGAAAAAGCGCTCTGGTAGACCCCCCTATAAGAGCGCTTTCCTGAAAAAAGCGCTCTCGTAGGGTGGCCTATGAGAGCGCTTTTTCTGGAAAAGCGCTTTTGTAGGTGTATTATTTTTATAATTTTTTTATTATTTCTAAACCTGCACTTTTGGCAGCAATATTTCAGAACCTGTAATTTACTATTTTTTGGCAGTATTTTTTCATGAACCTATAATTTATCATTTCTAATCGATATATACCATTATAATCGATATCGATTATATACAAAAAAAGTATTATATTATATACCATTAATGTAAATCAAAATACATATATACATATTTCTAAACCAAAACAACTAAACCAATTCACATATTTCTAAACCAAAACAACTAAATGGGAAACAACTTCCGAGTTCTTATGCAACCAATGTACGCTTCCTGTATTATCTGGAGCTATGTTGTATTGATGCTTTAGTGGAGAACCAGTAGTCACCTGAGCTATGTTGTATTGTGTCACAGAATATGAATCAAGTAACTGTACCCCGAAGGATCCTGCCACAGAAGACTTCGGGGTACAATTACTTGATTCATATTCTGTGGAACATAATCGGCAGGGGCACATTGTGTTCTATCCTTTACCAGTCCATCCACTGTTTGAAGCTCAACCTACAATAGAAAAACGTGATTATTACTAACTACATATAGAAAATCTTGAATCATGTAAAAGTTGATAAAACAGATATAGCAAAAAAGAAAATTAAACCTGCAAACGCTGCTCTGTAGCTCTGGTTGTGCCTCTTAGCACACCCAGTTCATGTTTCAGCACGTGAATTGCTTCACTTACATGGAGCCCTTGTAGGTCTATCATTCTCGCATGCCCTCTACCATTAACTTGCATCTTTGGACCAACTGGATTCTTGAAAAATCATAGAGTTGTAAAGTGCGGGAGAAGATTATAACTCCTACATCAACATCACACAAAATTCCAAGCTGCTTCGCCTTCTTCAACAAACTGTTTCTCCGCTTCGAAAACGTAACTTGCCTACTCATAGAATTATCAATCATCCTTATCACGATATTTCCTCTCCCCATTCAAATAAACCCTAACGAACCAGAAAAACACAGATCAAATGAATCAGAACTTCAATTTCATCACCAAAACCAAAAAGCACGAAAATCAAAAGTATAAACATGAAAAACGTAGATCCTGAAAAACTGTAATGAATATTGCAGTTTCATTGTTGCGGTTCAATACAGATATGAGAGAAGACGAATATGGAGGAAAATTGGATCAAGTTTCGGAGACAGAAAGAAAATCTAGAGAGAGTGAGAGAGAGAGAGAGAGAGAGAGATAGAGAAGCGCTTACTGGTTAAACCCTAACCTGAACAGAGAAGAGACGGTTGAAGGCTGGAGATGGAGTGAGGAAGGCGGCGGCGGAGTCGGTTGAAGGCTGGAGAGGGAGTGAGGACGGCGGCAGTGAGGGAGTCACGACGGAGAGGAGACGGTTGCTGGAGGGAGGGAGTTTGAAGACGGAGCAACGGAAGGAAGAAGAAGGTCCGCGTGTTTTGGATCTGAAACAAAACGCGTGTGTTTGTAAAATATAATTTTTTAAATGGGCTACCAGAGCGCTTTTCAAAAGCGCTTTAATAACACCCCCTACCAGAGCGCTTTTATCCCAAAAGCGCTTTCGTAGCACCCACCCTATAAGAGCGCTTTTAAAAGCGCTTTCATAACCCCCTACCAGAGCGCTTTTTAAAAGCGCTCTCATACCCCCCCCTACCAGAGCGCTTTTTGAAAGCGCTCTCATACCCCCCCTACCAGAGCGCTTTTTTTGCATCATTTTCCCTTGTTTATTAATTTTGTTTTTAGCGAACCATACGAGAGCGCTTTTGCTAAAAGCGCTTTAGTAGCTGCGCTGCTACAGCTTAAATTTGGCGTAGTGGTAGTAAAATCTTCATATCAAATGATGCATTCTTTTCGATCTTATAATCGTTAATTGATGATAAAATATGATGTTTTTAATTTTCGATGGAACGGCGGATGTATAATGGTGGATTCTATCTACATAAAAATATTTATGGATGAGAGGAACATCCGAGGATGGATGCATTTTCTCCGAGGTGTCATGCTCTCAAATGGTCGACATCACGGTCTTATTGTCACCGATAATCAAGTTGGAACACATTCACCATTGCACTTTTATGACATTTCAAGTCTGAATGGTGACAAATTTTTGTCTATCTTAGATGAAGAAACAAAAGAAGCACATGCTTTGTTGAAGTCTGCATTATGCAATGAGCCTCATTTTTTGATGATTCTATTTTTGATTTCGTCTCTCCCACTAATAGCATTTAAAATAATTTTTATCTATTACTAGAAAAAAGATGTTTTGTGACATATAAGTTACGATAGTTATGTAAAAATTGATATCCCATGTGTATTGCGACAGTTTGCATAACAGTTCGTTCTCCAACCGCGTTAAAAGCTAATTTGTGATGGTTTGAAAAACCATAGTTTCCATTTTACGATTAGAACTAACTGCCATCCCCGAATAAATAACTGGCGTACTTTAAATTGTTTCACCTCCCCTTTAAAAGTTTAAATTCTCCAAAATGAACTTCTCCATGAAACATTCTCTTCCCACCAAAAATTTTCAAAGCCCTAGTCCCCTTGCTTTTGTTCCCATTTTTCATTATCATCAAAATCAAATGAACCACACACTACTATAAAATAAAAATTTCGTAACATCGTCTTTTTTTTGTTAAACAAGTTGTATTAAATTAGAACGAAAGTTCTAGAAACTCGGTTACAAAGAGGCGGCTAAAGTCAAAAAAGAAAATTATACACCAAATGAAACCTAACTTAAGTAAAACAAAGGATTTTTGCTAAACTCATAGAAATTACAATTGGAATGTGTAATTTTTTCGATAAACGACCACCTCCAAACAAGCATTTTACAACTCGTCTTACTACAGTCACTACGCCAAAATTGGCTTTTAGCAGCACACCTACGAAAGCGCTTTTAGGCAAAAGCGCTTTTATAGGTTTCGCTAAAAGAAAAAGGAAAAAAATGCAAAAAAAAAAACGCTTTGGTAGGGTGGGGTACGAGAGCGCTTTTGAAAAGCGCTTTGGTAGGGTGGGGTATGAGAGCACTTTTGAAAAGCTCTTTAGTAGGGTGGGGTATGAGAGCGCTTTTGAAAAGCGCTTTGGTAGGGTGGGCAACTGTTTTGAAAAGCGCTTTTAACAAAAACACGTGTTTTGTTTCAGAAAACAAAAACACGCTCTCTTCTCTCTCTCTCGTAACCCTATTTCTCTTCATCAATCTCTGAAGAACCGCTCTCTCTGATCTCCGACTCTCTTCCCTTCAATCACATCCGTATCTCTTACATTCCACCACCTCCGGCCTCTTTCGTCCTATAACTGCATGATTCCATCGTCTTTCACAAAACCCAAAACACATACTCAATCATCTCTTCCAGATCTACAAAAAAGGGGATGAGAAGAAATCAATCGTACAAGAGATTGTATATTGAATCCCAAATCCCATGGGAATGATTGTATATTGATTGGTTTTCTGCTCCATTATGATTTCTTTTGATTTAGGGTTTCAGATTTGGGGTTCTGATTTGGGATTTTTTATATTAGGTGCTTATTTGAGATTGATGGTACATAAAATTTCTTCAATAACTTGTAGAGATTTTGAGTTGATATGTGTTGTTGGTTGAATTGCAGGACAAGGTGTTCCTGATTGATTTGGTTGTGTTATGCATCCTCCTTTGACATTGAACAAACACCTTATGTGCGTCGAAGTGAGTGTTTTTTTTTATATATTTTATAGTTTTTAATGTTTAGTTATTTGTTATTAGAATTATTTATGCAGAGTGTTTTTTTTAAGTTTTAGCAGAGTCAATTATTAAACATTACTACAAATATACAAATTAATTGAGGTAGTATTTGTAATTTTTAAAATATTTAACATTATAGTTTTGTTTAATCTAAATAGTCAAGTCCACCTACATGGCTAAGACTTATTACTGTTTTTGGTTTTTGTATTTAATCTTATAATTGCAGTTTACATTTTTATTTAAGGGAATTTTTATTTGGTTGAAGTATGTTCCTTTTAAAATCTTTAGAACGGATAATGAACCTTTTAAGATTGAATTTTCTTAGATTTCATGATAATCTGCTTTCCTCGTGATGACTCTAATATGTTTTTGATTTTAAACAACAATGCAGGGTTTTGCACAAAAGGATGCCTAAACAATGAAGAGTGAAAAGTTTTTTCAATCTCAAGGAAGTCCTAAACAATGCAGGGTTTTGCACCATTTTTAGTGTGTATAATATATGAGGTGTGGCTCCAACTATTTGTAACTATTTAATGCTAAAGTTGTACACCTACTGCTTAGTCTATCGATTTAGTTGCTTAGATCTGATTTACTTATTGTTATGATGTAATATGAATTGGTTTGGTTGTTTTGGTTTAGAAATATGTATATATGTATTTTGATTTACATTAATGGTATATAATATAATGATTTTTTTTGTATATAATCGATATCGATTATAATGGTATATATATAATGTGATGGTGTAAGAATCAGGTTTAGAAATGATAAATTATAGTTTCATGAAAAAATACTGCCAAAAAATGGTAAATTACAGGTTCTGAAATATTGCTGCCAAAAGTGCAGGTTTAGAAATAATAAAAAAATTATAAAAATAATAGACACCTACGAAAGCGCTTTTCCAGAAAAGCGCTTTCGTAGGGCTACTTTAAAAAGAAAAAAAACATTCTAAAGTAGGCCTACCAAAGCGCTTTTTCAGCAAAAGCGCTCTTATAGGGGGGTCTACCAGAGCGCTTTTTCCAGAAAAGCGCTCTTATAGGGGGGGTCTACCAGAGCGCTTTCAGAAGCGCTTTTGTTACCTATGCCAGCGCTGGTTTTCACAGCGCTTTTAAGTGCTTTTAAAGCCCAAAAAAAGCGCTTTTAAAGCCCACGCGTGTTGTAGTGAGTCATTAAGTCAATCGTAGTTTTTTTTCTTTTTCAATAAGCAACATATATTATAGGGACAACAAAGGGTTCTCCAAACCAATACAAGAGGACACGGGAAAACCCGACAAAAAGGAAAATTACAAACCAAATACTATTACGAGAGGAAAAATAACGGATCCTTAGAGAACTCGTAAAAGGAGAAATTGGAATGAGTAATTTTCCCACAAAACGTCAACTTCCAAACAAGCAACTTTAAATTCCAAACGGTATCATTAACACTCCATTTATCCTTCCGGAAACACACCCTGTTTCTAAGCAACCGAAAGAATTAGTACCAATCCAAAAAATTAGCCAAGCACTCTTCCTCACTATTCCCCCCTTTTCCAATCCACAAAGCTACCTCCAACCACACCTTCTTAACCACCCAACAAGTAAAATAGAAATGCTCCAAATTCTCCACACAATTACCACATAGTATACAATTTGAATTATCAAGAGATAAAGACATAACTCTAATCAACAAAAGATCTTTTGTGGGAAGTCTATTGTGGAAAAGTCTACAACCGAAAGCCTTGATTTTGAACGGAACATCCGTTTTCTAAAGTAACCCAAAAGCTTCATCACACTTGTTTGGAGGTCCAAAAGGAATCCGAATGCGCATATAAAAATCGTAGCACAATGCAACCGAAAATACTGGGACCGAATTTCCACGCCAAACCAATGAATCCTTTCCTTCCTTCCAACCTCTAAAATCCTCCAACTGCCCTTTCAACAAACCATAATTGTTAACATAAACATTATCCCCCAACAAACCCCCCCAAAACCACCTTTCCTCCTTCCAACCTCCCATTGATACACTCTTCAAATAAGAAGCCTCAAACAAATCCTGAAATTCCTCTTCCACAGGAACACCATTCAACCAATTAGATACCCAAAACAGAGTATTATAGCCATTATGAACGAAGAACCTACTATTTTCAACAATGGGATCATAAGAATAAAAAGAATCAATCTTTACAATATCCTTCCACCAAAAAGAAAAGGATGAAGAAACATTGCAAACTTTTCCAACACCAAACACGATTGAAGTTAAATCACCATAACGCGATTTCAAAATACTGTACCACAAAGAATTTTGGCCTTCAAGAATTCTCCATCTCCACTTATTAAGGAAAGCCAAATTAAACAAGGCAATATTTCTCACTCCTAACCCCCTTTCTCAAAAGGAAAAATAACATCATCCCACTTTACCTAATAAATACACCTTTTTTCTTCCACTCCTCCCCAAAGAAATTTATTTTGGATGCTAGTAAATTTTTTCACCACCCTTCTCGGCATTTTGAAAAAAGACATAGTAAAAATGGCTAAAGAACTAAGAACGGATTTCAAAAGAGTAATCTACCTCCCAAATTCAAGAAGCGATTCGTCCATCCTTCCAAACGATTCTTCATCTTTAACACAAAAGGATTCCAATTAGCTTCCTTCCTCAAATTGAAACCTATCGAAATACCAAGAAAATAAAAGTTACTCTCTTCCTTCTTACAAGCCAGTTAATTTGCTTTTATGAAAGTTGATACTAATCCCCGAAACAATTTCAAAGCCCGAAGCACCGCTTTAATCGCCCTAACATGTTTCCAATTTCCATCTCCCACAATCAAAGTGTCATCCGCAAATTGTAGAATGTCTACCCAACAAGAATCCTTAATAGCAAATCTTTGAAATTCCTCCACTTCAATAAATTGTCTAACAAGACCCGATAAACCTTCCGCCACTAGAACAAAAAGAAACGATGGAAGAGGATCACCTTGCCTCAACCCTCTATGAATAATAAACTCCTTAGTGGGGCTCCCATTAACAAACACTGACATCTTACTATTGAAAACCAATAATTCCATCCAATTCATCCATTTACTCCCAAACCCCTTCCTTTTAAACATATACCATAAAAATCTCTAACCAACCTTATCATAAGCCTTCTCAAAATCTAATTTAAAAAGAATACAATTTTTACCTTCTTTTCTCGCATAGTCCACCACCTCATTCGCCACAAGAACTCCATCCAACAATTGTCTACCGGGAACAAAGGTACTTTGACAAGGTGAAATGATAGAATTAAGCACTCCTTTAAGTCTTCCCGCCAAAAGCTTAGCCATCACCTTATACATGCAACCCACCAAACAAATAGGCCTATAATCATCCAAAGTCAAAGGATTTTTAGACTTAGGAATAAGAGTTAAAAAAGAGGAGGAAACCGCCTTAGAGATAGGCCTTCCCTAAAAAAATTAATTAAAGAAGCTTATGAAATCTTTTTTTATAACATGCCAACACTTCTTTAAAAAAAAAGAGAAAAGAATACCCATACAGCCCCGGACTTTTCTCCCCTCCACAATCCCAAACCACCTCTTTGATCTTACATTCAAGAAACTGTTTTTCAAGCCTCGAAGCTTCCTCCAAACTAATTGATTTAAAAGGGATACCGTCCAACATTGGTCTAATCTCTTCCGCTTAAATAAACTTAATTTCGAAGTGATTAAACACCGCCTATTTCACTTCCTCCACCGATTCCACTACACCAACTGATGAAAGAATCGGCCCAATATGATTAATTCTTCTTCTTTGTTTCATCACCTTGTGAAAGAAACCACTATTCGAATCCCCCTCTTGAAGCCAATTCAACCTAGATTTTTGAAGAAGCATATTCTCTTTAATTCTCCCATTCTTCCAAAATCTACAACAAGCTTCCCTTCTCATTTCAAGATTCTCAAAAAAAGTTGTATGATCATCCGAAACCAACTTCTCATCGGCTATGTTAATGTCCCGAACACCGTCCTCCATATCCAACTCAATCTTCCCGAAAACCTCCTTATTCCACCATTTAAGTCTATCTTTTAAAAGCCTAAGCTTTTCTTTTAACACATAATCACCTCTACCTTCTACCTTCAAATTACTCCACTCTTTCTCCGCAAACGGAACAAAGGAATCAAAAGAAAGCCACTCATTATTAAATCTAAAAGGTTTGGGCCCCCAATTATATTTATCCGACAACAAACAAATAGGACAATGATCTGAGATATCCTTAGCACCAATAAATTGACCAACAACATCCCACCTATTTACAACATCAATAGATAAGAGGAAACGATCGATTCTACTTTCAACTTGCCGTCTCCGCTAAACCAAGAGAATCTCTTCCTTTTACAAGGAATATCCACCAAAGATCTCTTATTAATGAAGTCCGCGAATAAGTCCACCTCACTATGATTAACCGTAACCGCCCTACCATTTATTTCTCTAACATTTTTTATAGCATTAAAGTCGCCACCCAAGATCCAATCCCCATCTTTGAATCTCTCCATCAAGAGAAGTAACTCATTCCAAAAGGCTTTCTTCTTACTCAAATCACAAGAAGAATAAATATTCACCACATAGTACAAATTGTTCTTACACCACATTTTGATCCCTAAAAAACCGTCCCCCCTAAAACTATTCAACACCTCAATATTGTCCTTATTCCATAAATGAGCAATCCTCCGATCTTCCTGAAGAGTTGGAATAAGAAAACCACACCTCCGTACAACTCCAAAAGCTATTAGCAATAACATCATCCATACTAGTTACCTTAGTTACTTGTAACAAAAAAAATATCCGCTTTTCCCTTTTCAATCACGGAAGATATTCTCCTCCTCTGGAGTGCATTCACTCTCTCTCTAATGTTCAATGAACCAATAATCATTGATACACAATATTATTCTCCCTCCTTGCCTTCCCGTCTATATCACCTCCTTTTTCCTAGTCCTCAATTATACTAATAAGCTTGCTTCGACCCTCTGCATCCACCACCCTCAAAGCGACAATAGCCGACCAAGGTTTGCCCGATACATCATTCTCCAAAAAATCCCATTGTCTATTGTTATTTCTTAGAATATCGGACTCTTTCTTTTTATTACCGTAACATACCAACACATTCCCACTAACTTGATCACCCACCTCCTTATAGATATACTTTTCAAGACAGCCCTTCTTGTTTACTCCACCCACCAAAGAACTTATTTCCCTACTACTGTCAAAGCCCAATTTCTTCCATTTTTTCCTTTTGCTATTAACCTTCCCCAAAAATCCCTTACCTATACCTCCCACACCATTAATGTTTTTCCATCTTAACTTTTTGTTTAGGCAGTTCCCCTTGTCGTCCTCGCGTAGGGTACATCTTCCCCTAATTCTAGAATCTAGAATTAGGATATATGATATTAAGTTGCAAAGTTTTACAAGAGAATAAATAGTCACCAACACTCAATTTACAATTTTTGAAATTGATACTATGCTCTTCTCTTCCCTTAATTTGAGATGAACCAAGTATGCCAAACTCTTCGAACAAACATCCAGTTACCGCTACTTGTTTGCACGTACACCGGGTTCCACAAACCTTTCATTCGGCTGATTTCGATCGCAAGACATTTGACCCCAAGTCTTTCTTCGCAATCCTCCGGTTACCGTTACTTGATATAGCCAACCATCATTTCTTAATATTTTCACTCGGCTAATTCTATTGAAGTAAAGACTTGTGCGAAAACCCCCAAATCCTCAAGATCTTGGAGGAAAAACCCCCAATGATTTTATTAAAAAAAACCCACAAATGCTCAACCCAAATTTGAATCTCAATCTTCAATTTAAACGTTATCAACACAGCTCTGTACTTTGATCAACAAAAATTGTTAAGTGTAATTATTGATGAATACATGAGAGGATGAAGTTGGTGAGCACAATGTGTATATCTTTCACTTTTTCTTCTTGTCTTTCAAATGATGAAAACTAGTTAATATATGTGAGTTACCCAATAGTTAAGACCAAAAGCATAACAGTAAATTTGGTGAAAAACAACGAGGGGTCGACCAATGCAGAAGGCCCAATCGATGCGAGCGAAACCAAGCTTTGTAGGATGATGTTTTAAACATCAATGCAACGACAACAACAGGGCATGCATCGATGCAAACTGCAAATACCCAACTCCCAATATGAGTCGACCAGAAGGGTCGATGCGAGCAATTGCGAGCTTGGTGCAATGATCTTCTACAATCCGTGAGTCGACCTAACTGAAGCATGAGTCAACGCAAACAGAGAAAACTTCCAAAAATTATTGTTTTCAAGAATTTTCAAACCACCCATTCTACTATCAAGTTTGATCACGGAGCCAACCCATATCAAGAGGTTTTGACATCATTAAAACAAGGATAGAGGTATCTTTCCCTCACAAAAACTAAGCATTTTTGTGTGGAAATTTGTAAAAGAAAATTTGTGAGGACTTATTCTGTCACACATTCCGTCACAAAAGGCTGTCAATTTATTTTTGTTAAAAAAAAGTACAATTCGTCCCTAATTTCGTTGTAAATAGTGAGGGATTTTGTTCCCTTCCTAAATTCCATCACTAATTTGCATGTTTTTTTGTAGCATACTTTGGGGTTATTGAGGAGATTGCTTATGTTACTTTTAAAATGTCTCTATTTACGTGGAAGTGGATTGATAGTAACACTAGTGTATAAACCGGTTAATTAGGATTCACGCGGGTTGATCTTCGAAAAGTGACTTATATGATCAAACCATTTATCATGGCATCCCAAGAAAAACAATTTTTTTATGTCACTAATCCTTCTAACACAAGATGGTCAAATTCTACCAGGAAAATATATTATTGATAGTGATGAAAATCAATATTTAAATTTTGAGACCTTTCTTTTGTAACACATCTACATCTCTCATCTGAAGAAAATGATTTAGATGATATGCATGTTACTTGTCGTGATCATCAAGAGGGGATATGGAAAAACTAGTCAGCAACTATTTTATAGCACTTACTAATATAAATTTACTCATATCTTTTTCCATTCTTTTTACTAGAGATTTAATGTTGTTGTTATTTAAGATCTTAATTGGTTTCAAATGTGGTTCAAATAAAAGGTGCTTAACAACCGATGACAAATCACAAAAGAGAAGTTTTGAACGGCCAATAAGACTTTGCATTTTGGTTATTGCTTTTGCTGGTTAATCATTTGTTTTAGTTTTAATTTGTTGTAAAATTATAAGGTGTACATGTGCTATTTTCCCTTTGCAAATGGTGTAAACAATTTATATTTTTGGTACAACGTGTCTGTTTGAGAAATAGGGAAAAGGTACAATGTTTCTGTTTCAGAAATAACTAAATTATAGTTTTTTAATACACGTTTAAATCAAAATATAGAAGAAAAAACAATGTTTTCCCCTTTGTTATTATAATAAATTGAGGTAATAATTGTTCTCTATTACCTTGGTGTCTCAAATAACCGAGAGAAAATGTAGGGCATGCCATCCAATTCTTAAAATAATTACTCCCTCCGGTCTTATATATTGCCAGTCTCAAATATAAGTAAAGATTAATTACAATGGTTATAATTAAGTCCAATTTTACCCTTAAATTAAATAGATTTAGTTTTCCAATTACTTATAGATTCCTAGTGTAATAATGCCACTTTTTACGATTTCCAAAGGAACATATACTATGAGTGTACGTTGCATTTTTTGCATTTGATATCAGTGTAATTTGAAAAGCCATATTCATACTATAAAATTTCCATCTCTTCATATTTTGTCTATCATTAGTCTTGTGCTTCCATTTTGTATTACTAAATATGGCAAAACCCCATCAATTACTTACTGAATTTCAATTTTTTGATTTAGGCATTGAAGATTCTGAGAATTTATCTAATCTCATTGTTGAAGACTCTCTGGAAAAAGATGAGGGTAATGAAATTGTTGAAGAAGTTTAGGTCACATGCAATGGAGTTGATGGTCAGATTTTAGAAAAAATATGTAAGCTTCATTTGGATGAGAACAAAGTTCCTGAAGAAATTCTAACTCCCGCAAATGAAAGTGAAGAAAATATCACTCCAAATAATGAGAGTGAAGATGCTCTAACTCCAACAAATAAAAGCACCATTGTTGAATTAGATGATAGTGAATTAGATCTGAACAAATTACCAGAATTGGACTTTGGTGTCAAGAAAAAAGAGGTTAAAGACATGATCAAAATTTATTTAGATTATTTGAACTAGGTGTTCTTATTTATATTTTTCGAGGTTTAATATTTCTTGTTGTCTTATCATTATCTTGCACCTTCTAATTCCGTACAATTTCTATTGTACTACCGTTAAGCAATTTCTATTGTACTATCGTTAGACTTGTGTTTCTAAGACTATGTGACTTTCTTGATTTGCTTCTATAAATAAATTGTAGCTAACATTCATACAGTACTAAGCAATTTGCATGCATATGAGTACTTTTTTAAACGAAACATAGTAGGAGTACTGTTAAACATCTGGCATGCATACATCCATTAACCAAGTAGTTTAAACCCATACATCCATCTAACATGCATATATCCATCAACTAAGTAGTCTAACAAATAACATAACAAGACACCTAAGCAACTCATCATAAAAAGAAAAACTAAAGTCGACTGTAATTAACTTGCATGCTTTATAGTTCATTCTCCATGCAAGTTCCACGATCTAAAATCCACATTCCTGAAACATGAATAAATCAAATTTTGGCAAATTGGCATACACTATCTTAATGAAAAATTTTAAAAAATATGATATTAAAAATCAAAGAGTTCATACCTTAATTATCATTGTTTAAATATTCGAAAGTGTTTTCAATTAACTCCCGATCGCATTTTAGTCGAGTGGGTAGTATGTCTCGAGCAAGCATCGTATCTTTCTTCATATGGGGAATTCGGTAATTATTAGATCCTTTAACTTTCATGATTTCAATCATACAAGATAGGAGTGTGAGAAATTTTTTGTCGGATTGTTTGCTAGAAAAATTATCATATGGCTTTTGCACAACTTCAATGAGCTCATCAACTGAGTTTGAAACTTCCTTATGCTGTAACGACTGAATGGAATTAAAAAACCCTAGATCTAAAACGTTTAAATCAGGAGAATTCGGTGGTTGACAAGATAAACGAATATCAAGTCCACCTTCAAAAGATGCTTTACAAAATTCTTCATCGTCAATAGAAACATGACACGAAGCATTGTCTTGTTGTATATAAATTGTTTCCATTGGATGTTCTTTAGGCACTTTTTCTTTAATCGCAGGTAACACTTAATTTATTAGACAATTTTGACTAACTTCTTTAGTGATAGAAGTAATCGGCTTTGTTTCAAGTGTACCCGGAGCTTTATTGACACTTGACCTTTTTGCTTCTACTTTCTGAACTAGAGGAAACACACCAATTTTTCCTGAAAATATCTCTCTATCATTGTTATCAAATCTAGGCCTAGCGACTGCTACTAAAAACATGACCTTGCCAATAAAATTTTATTTTTGCATGTGCGAAATGGCTCATCCTCATTTTCAAGAAGATAATAGTTTGCTGATTTTTTGATGTAGAACCACTTTTCATCTATGTGGACGATATTATGCAGAGATTTAAACTCTGGATCATGAGGAAGACTAGTTTCTTCAAGCATGGACAAAAAAAATCGAAGACAATCTTTCATGTGTGGCTTTAGTGCATTTGAATGCCGATGCGAAGTCCCATCTTTTACAAACTTCAACAATGCGGTTTTGCTAATGCCCAAGGCAAATGCCAGGCTCTGAAGAGTACTACGTTTAGCTAAAGAAATATCACGAACTTTTTCAATATCTACCGTAACTCTTTTTTTACCATAATTTTTTGTTTTTTTCTGAGACGCATCACCGGCTTGACATACTTGCTTCCAAATTTGATAAATAACATAGATGGATCCTAAATATTTGGATGCCAACCATGTAACAGTTCTGGATTCCAGTTTTCCACGATAACTATTCTTTATCAATAACTGGAAAATTGTTTTCCGCTGTTCATTGTTCAAGATGTTCTTTTTTTCTTAAACGTTTGTGTCCTATGTTGGACTATAGTTGCTGCTGCATGTGAAAAAAGTGAATATAATGAAAAAATGTGTCTCATGTTTGTTACTATTAGCTAATGAATAATGTCTCATGTTTATCATAAAATTTATCATGGTGTGATGTCATTATAGGCAAACAAAAAAACAAATTACTTAGTAGGACTAGATGCTCCACTAAATATCTTACTGATACATCACATGTAAAATCACGTGTAAAGATTAAAGTATGACGTAAACAAACCAGAAAAATGCTTATTAGCTGCAACAATTTCATCCTCTTCATCATCTTCATATGGATTAAATTCAGCCTCCTCTTCATCATCTTCATTTGGATTAAATTCTATTTCTGCAACAATATAAAACAAAATTGAAAATGAAAAAAAATTAAGTTGTTCCAAGATTATCTAACATGATAGTGTCATCAAATCATCAACTCCACTTTTCTACATAAAATTATTAGCACTACGCCAAATTTGTCTTTTAGCAGCGCAACAACGAAAGCGCTTTTAGGAAAATGCGTTGATATAGGTTTCGCTAAAGACAAAACTATAAAACAAGGGAAAAAAGCACTAGTATAGGGGGTGCTATGAAAGCGCTTTTAGGAAAGCACTGGTATAGGGTGGTGCTACGAAAGCGCTTTAGAAAAGCGCTGCTATAGGTAGGTTATGAAAGCGCTTTTAAAAGCACTGGTATATGGGTAGGATACGAAAGCGCTTTTGTTCTAAAAAGCGTTGGTAAAGGTCAGGTTACAAAGGCGCTTTTGAAAAGCGCTCTCGTAGGTTATTTAAAAATAAATTTTTAAAACAAAATTAACAAATTATTCGTTTTTCCTTCAGTAATGTTTTCCCTTCACTCGTAAACCCTACCGTCTCTCTTCTCCCCTCCGCGCGAAAACGGCCAGAACGGCCATCCCCTACCGTCTCTCTTCTCTGACCGCCCTCTCTTCGTGCTCTTCCTTCCATCAAAACCCTCGTTTATCATCCTTCTCCGACCGCCCTCTTTTTATGTCAAACCCTCAAAGGGTTGTGGCCATTTTTCTGTCAAACCCTCTTTTTCTGAACTCGAGCCGGCTGTGGCCACGTTTCTCCTCGCCGTCGTTCTTCCTCCTTCCGCCGCCGTCGTGCCTTCGGCCAGGTATTAATTATCATTTAGTTTTAGGTTTAAGTGAAAATTTAAGGTTTTGATAATAGTCATTGTTATAGTTGAATTCTGTTGGTAGTCAGTTTGTTCAAACAAACTGGCAAACTATCAGTTAGTTTAGAGTTTTTTGTAATGACAAATATTAGTTGTTGTAAGAGTACAAGAATGGTTTCACTTTGCACTCTTTTGCAATTTTGATTATCTCTTTACCTGGTGCTGAATTTTTGTTGGCTGGCTGGAAATTAATTAGTTCAATTGTAATATATCTTAGAGAGGAATTAATTTTCCGTCTATGCCTCGATGGTTTCTCATGTATTCCATCATTTTTACTTGTGAACTTTGCTATTTTCTTTTGTGTCTTCTCTTTGACATGTTTTTAATACTTTCTAAAAACAAAACAACAGTAGTGTCTAAGAACTGCGCCAATCTTCTTGTTACTTTGGCTCCAATCAGGATATAGTTGGCTTTATTCTTAATTGTTGTAAATTTCACCACTATACTCTATAACTACCCAACATAGATGTGCCCAATTTATAACAATAGGAATTAATATATGTAAATAGGCTGAGCAAAATGCATTACTCTTCAATAGGATCTTCATCAGACTGCTCCCAGTTGGATACAATACCTTCAAGCCTTGAAACAGAAACACAATAAATATAAAAAATTGCATCACTGTAACAAATATCCGATTTTGGTGCATATTCTTGTTTTGTACATAACTTTTGAACCATGTATCCGTTTGTCGACTTCTTTACATGTAACTATACTATTTTGACGATTCTGGAGATACTCATGCACTTATCTTTGCATTTCGGGACTGTTTTTTATCAGATTTGCTTCTGCCCGTAATCAAAAGTCGGCCTTAGGGTCTGAATTTCGGAAAACCGGCTTCTTTTTTGAGTCCGTGAGGACGTTTTACCATAGCCATGTAAATTTTGTTTAATTTCGACAACTTTCTTTTTTTGACATTTATTTCGATTTCACCGATTTCGGTTGCGATTTACTTGTACATAGTTACTTTGACTTCCATTTGATTTGTATACATGTTTAAATAGTAATAGTGTACTAATGTGCTTTAGTTTGTTTGATAATGTTGAATAAGACTTCTTTATTAATCTTTTGTTTTGATTCAGGAATATTCTGATTGTTTTCTAACATCAAAGTAGCATCATAATCAAGGGATGTTTATTTTCACATTTAAAATTGAAGCATACACTTTAATTATGGAATGATGCTTATTTTCACATGTAAAATTTGTCTATCCATGTCATTTTATACTCTTCAATTAACTTTTTTATTTTATATTTTTCAGGAATATCTTTGCTAGATAGGGGTTACTTGTGAAGAGTGAAAGTTTGATCATTTTCAAAAATCTTACATTGTGTGGGTCTAGAAGTTGCTTACTTCTATAAAGGTAATTAATTCTTATCTCTCGCCAAAGTAATATGTTGCGTTTTAATGCTTCGGATTCATTCCGTGTATACTTTGCGTTTTGACAGAAACGCATTATACCGTTTTGTGCCTTAATAATTAGTTGTTTTTGTTTAGCTTAATTAAGACATGGATAAGACATGGATGAATTCAAATCGATTGTCGAAAAAGTACGAGAAAGGGGTATGGGAATTCGTTAAGTTTGCGGTTGCGCACGCGGAAGACCCGATTCGAATGACGTGTCCTTGATTGGGTTGCTGTTATGGGGGTCAGGTTGACAAGGATCACTTGACATCGCATTTACTACGGTTTAGAATTGATAGAAGTTATACATGTTGGAATTTGCATGGTGAGAAAAGTAACAGGAATGTTGATTCGAGGTGTAATACGACGTATGCTTCAAACGACGATTGCACAGACACATACGATTATGATCGAGTCGAAGAGATTGCAGAAGCGCTTGAAGAAGATCTTGAGGATTGTCCCAAAATGTTCGAGAGGTTGGTAAGCGATGCAAAGAAACCGTTGTATAATGGTTGTACAAAATTCACAAGATTGTCTGCGGTGTTAAAGTTGTACAACTTAAAGGCGGACAATGGATGGTCGGATAAAAGTTTCACAGAGTTATTATCCCTTATGAATGATATGCTACCAGAGGATAATGTTCTTCCCAATCGAACGTATGAGGCCAAAAAGATGTTGTCCTATATTGGCATGAGTTATGATAAGATACATGCTTGTCCAAACGATTGCGTTTTGTTTCGAAATGAGTATGCAGCGTTGAATGAGTGTCCTAAATGCGGTGCCCCTCGATATAAGAAAAAGTTGTGTCCGGCAAAAGTCTTATGGTATTTTCCTATATTTCCGAGATTTAGACGCATGTATCGTAGTGAAACCGATTCAAGACACTTGACTTGGCATGCAGATGAAAGAATTATTGATGGAAAGTTGCAACATCCGGAAGACTCACCATAGTGGATGAAAGTTGATAATGATTATCCTGAATTTGGAAAAGAAGCAAGAAACCTTCGCTTGTCATTATCTACTGATGGAATGAACCTGCATGGTATTCAAAGTATCTCGCATAGCACCTGGCTTGTGATTCTTATGATTTATAACCTACCTTTGTGGCTATGTATGAAGCGTAAGTACATGATGTTATCTATGTTAATTTCTGGGCCTAAAAAACTAGGGAATGACATAGACGTATACTTGGCACCCTTAATCGAAGATTTAAAGTTTTTGTGGGAGAACGGTGTGGAGGTTTATGATGGGTATAGGAAAGAAAGTTTCAACTTGAGGGCGATGTTGTTCGGAACAATTAATGATTTTCCAGCATACGGAAATTTATTAGGGTACAGCAATAAAGGTCAAAAAGCGTGTCCTGTTTGTGAAGATGAAACTGATACGACACGATTGGATCTTTGTCAGAAGAATGTCTTTCTCGGTCATCGTAGATTCTTAAATTTTAATCATCACTACCATGGGTGGAGAAAAGCATTCAATGGAAAGGCCGAACAACGTACAACCCCGCCTTTTTTGACAGGTGATCAAATTTTTGAAAAGGTGAAAGATGTGAGCACTCAGTTTGGCAAGCCTTTTGCACATTTACTTGTCAAGGGTGGGTGGAAGAAGAGGTCAATTTTTTTTTGAACTTCCATATTGGAAGTCGTTGTACGTAAGACATTTCCTCGATGTTATGCACATTGAAAAAAATGTATTTGACAGTGTTATAGGTACGTTACTCAATATATAAGGAAAGTCTAAGGATGGCCTTAACATAAGGAAGGACATGGTAAACATGGGAATGAGAACTGAATTGGGACCCGTGACGAAAGGAAGACGAACATATCTACCACCTGCTGTTTACACTCTATCTAGAAAGGAGAAGAAAACATTGTGTAAGTTCCTTAGTGAAGTTAAAGTTCCAGAAGGCTACTCATGAGATATTAGAAGACTTGTGTCCATGAAAGACCTCAAGTTTAAGAGTTTAAAGACGCATGATTGCCATGTTATAATGGAACATTTTCTACCAATAGGTATATGTTCTATTCTGCCAGAAAAAGTAAGAAGCGCAATAATTAAACTGTGTTTTTTCTTCAGGTCAATTTGCAGTAAGGTGATCGATCCCGCAATCTTACCAACATTGCAAAAAGAGATAGTTGTTACTTTATGTGATCTTGAAATGTATTTTCCTCCCTCGTTTTTTGACATAATGGTTCATCTAGTCGTTCATCTTGTGAAAGAGACACAATTGTGCGGACCAGCTTATATGAAATGGATGTACCCTGCTGAACGTTATATGAAAATATTAAAAGGGTACGTGAAAAACAGAAGTCGATCGGAGGGTTGTATTGCCGAATGATACATTGTTGAAGAAGCGGTTGAGTTTTGTACTGAATATCTGTCAAATGTTCAATCAATTGGACTCCCTAAATCTCATATTGTTGAAAAAAAAGAAGGAAAAAGGCGAATTGGAAATAAAGTTGTGACAGTTTCAATGGTCGAGCGGGATCGAGTGCATTTGTCAGTTCTGCACAATGAGATTGAGGTTGAGCCGTATGTTGAAATGCACAAGGTTATTCTCCGAGGTTTAAATCTGAATAGAAATGAGAATTGGATAGTACGAGAGCACAATCGAAGTTTCATACCGTGGTTTAGGGAACATATTTATTCAAAGTATCATTCATATCCTGCTTAAGTAACAGAAAGGTTTAGCATATGGTCCAAGTATAGTTGTGTTTTCTTATAGCCACTACGCCAAAAATGTCTTTTAAAAGCGCCCTTACGAAAGCGCTTTTTAGTTAAAGCACTCTCATAGCCTTTTAAAAAAAAATTGCTAAAAAAAGTGCATACCCTACGAAAGCGCTTTTGAAAAGCGCTCTTATAGGTGGAAACATGAAAGCGATTTTTAGTGAAAGCGCTCTCATAGCCTTTTAAAAAAACTTCGCTAAAAAAAGTGCATATCCTACGAAAGCGCTTTTGAAAAGCGCTCTTATAGACTGACATGTGAAAGCGCTTTTGAAAGCGCTCTTATAACCTTTCCTTACAACAACGTTTTTAGTTTAAAAGCGCTCTGGATACACATTTTATACCAAAGAGCAGGATGATAAAAGTACTATGCAAAATAATGGTGTTACCTTGGTAGCTGAAGCAATGCACATTTCAAGTGCGAATGACTTAAATCCGAAATTTGCAAATTTGTCATATTTTGGGGTTATCGAGCGCATTTTGGTGTTTGATTATGCGAAGTTTCAGGTTCTTGTATTTGGTTGCGAGTGGGTTAAAAATAATAATGGCATACGAATGGATAAGTCAGGATTTTTGCAAGTGGATCTCAATAGGGTGGGGTACAAAGATGAGTCTTTCATTCTAGCCTCTCAAGCTAAACAAGTGTTCTATGTCAATGATTCGACAAGTACGAAATGGTCTATAGTTCTTTTATCTAACAAAATAATTGATGAAAACATTGGAGATCAAGGTGATATTGGTGTTGGCATTGAATCTTGTACAAGAAACGATCAAAATGAGAATGAATCTTGTACTAGAAATGATCATAATGAGGGTATTTGGATCAATCCAACCGTCTGCGTTGTTAAGAGACGCGTAGAACATATTCCTACCAAGAAAAGAAATAGACGTTAGTGAAAAAGGTAATAGTATACATATTCCGACAACTTTCTTTTTTTGACACAAGTACTAATGTGCTTTATTCAATTTGTACCAATTGTTATATATTCAATTTGTATAGTTTTTTTCAATTTGTATTCCGATTGTTACAATACTTGTCATCCGATTTTAGTGCATATTTTCGTTTTGTACATAACTTTTGAACCATGTATCCGTTTGTCGACTTCTCTACATGTAACTATACTATTTTGACGATTCCGGAGCTGCTCATGCACTTATCTTTGCATTTCGGGACTGTTTTTTATTGGTTTTGCTTCTGTCCATAATCAAAAGTCGGGCTTAGGGTCTGAATTTCAGAAAACTGACTTCATTTTTTAGTCCGTGAGGACGTTTTACCATAACCATGTAAATTTTGTTCAATTCCGACAACTTTCTTTTTTTGACACTTATTCCGATTTCACCGATTTCGATTCCGATTTACTTGTACATGGTTACTTTGACTTCCATTTGACTTGTATAGATTGTTAACTTATTAGTAGTGTACTAATGTGCTTTAATTTTTTTGATACAGGTCAAATGGCTAGTAATCAAGAAAACTCACAAGAAAACTCACAAGAAAACTCACAAGATAGAGATGCTCCAGATACAAATCCTCCATCTGATACATCATCAACAGAAGTTGCACGAGGCATCATCATTATGAAGGGAATCATTCGAGATAGAGACAAAGGAATAATATATAATTTAGAATGGAATTCTGATAACCAAGCAATTGGTACTAATGCTGCAAAGTTGACAAGCTACATTGGTACACTTGTTCGTTTGCATATTCCAATCTCCGTATCTAAATGGAATCTGAAAAGCAAACCCTTGGACGATAAAAAAGATATGATTTGGTTTGAGCTTAAGGTATCATATATGGTTGTTGTTATTATCTTGACGATAGTTTGTTTAAATTACTTATACTAACACACTCTATGTGTATGTTTTTTCGCAGAGGTCTTTTAACATACCAGATGAGCGTAAACGCTACATACTTGGTTTGGCCGGAAAAAGATATAGAGGGTGGAAAGTTTTTTTAACAAACACCTATCTTAAGGATAAACAAGGAAACTTTCTTGAAGAGGCACCGGGAGGTCCAAAAAAATATGAGCTCTTCATTAAAGAAGAAGATTGGGTTGAGTTTGTAAATCAAAGAGATGAAGCTTTCCGGAAAAGGAGTGCCACATATAGGGCGAGAGCATCAAAACCCGCGCATCCATACAAAAAAGGGCGTTTGGGATATGCACGCTTAGAGGAAAAAATTGTAAGTAAATAGAAATGTTACGTTCTTATTAATTATCTAAATGTGTTGTAATTGACGATTTTATTATTTGTGTCAGTGCATAGTTAGAGGAGACGAAAAGTGAGGAAACCTCACTTCCAGTACATGTGTTGTGGAAGGAAGCTCGTGTGGGAAATAATCGAGCTGTTGATCCCGATGTTCAAAAAGTTTATGATGAATGTGTAAGTATAACACTATGTCTTTAATTAAATCAAATGTTTAGTAATATATAATTGATTTTTTATCTCCACTAATAATTTTTGAAATGTAAATGAATTACAGGAGACCATGTCGCAATCGGTATCCACCGGTGAGGACCAGGATAATAGGAGCGTACTTAGTAGAGCACTAGATGTTCCTGAGTATCCCGGTCGGGTGAGGGTAAAGGTCATGGTGTGACTCCAACCTCTTTCTATAAGCATTCTAGGAGAAGAAATCCTACCAATGAAGAAGTGTTGCAAAAATTGCAGGAATTACAAGCACAGGTCTCTGAATTGCAAATAGATAAACAGATGTATATGAGAGAAAAGTGCAATACTTCATCGGTGAAAGAAACTAGTGATAAAGCTAGTATCAACTGTCAAAGAAAATTTCCCGAGGTAATTATAAATTCTTTTTTCTTATAATTGTTCTATTTTATTAATGATAATGACTCTATATTTATTATTGGTTTAGGGCATTTCATCTTGCCAACTATACTTATCATCACCAGATTATCGCCTAGTTGGCAAGGGAAAAGTGCACAACACTTTGGGAGATTTACTTCACCATAGACCGCTCCCAGATGGACACCTGAAAGTATCAGTTGTTGTTGTATTAGATCATGATGCGGTGCTACCGGTACCTGACATGGTCTCAGAGACAACATTGCTGCGAGATACAATAGGGTCATTTGTTGCATGGCCCTCGGAGCTCATTTTCATTGGTGATGGGATATGTTGAAAACCATTATGAATCATTTAGTTTTCGAATTTCAATTCTGAACCGTTACGTTAATATTTAACTCGACTCATGCATGTTTTATCATCATTTTACCTTTATTTCTAGTGTTATATCAGTGTTTTGTATGTGTTTAAGGTACCTAATAAAGTAAGAGCCATCATACAAAGAAACATGACAAATTGGGCAAAAAAAAGATAAAAAAACATAATTTGCACTTATGGTGCTCTGTACGGCGTTCGCCACATTCCAACAGCTCTGAATACCTTTTCCCCACAATTTTGAATCCATGGTATTAACTAAAAGGCGTGTGGCGTTCGCCACGTCTGGGAAATCCATAATAAAAGCCATCTTCTTTGGAATGGTCCCCCACTTCTCCCCTTTTTGTCTCACACGAATCCAGCAAGCTTGACTTCACTTTCTAGGATTTTGTAACACTTTAAATCCATGTTTAGACTTATTTTCAAGGCATCCAAATGTAGCACAACTTAAGCCATATATTTACCATTTTGAAATCATTAACTTTTTGGTTCTTAATATATTATTTTATTATCACTAATTTGTATTGAAATTTTGTACTAATAATTAGAAAAACATAACAAAAGTATAAAATATATCCTTATTAATTTATGAAAATCTAGTTTTAATTAGTTTCTTAATTTAATTTTTTATTTAATTAATAAAATCATAAAAAATCTCTAAAAAAAATTTCTAATTATTTTTTAGTTTATTATGAAAATCCTCAAAAATCCAAAAAAGTAAATGCATTCAATGTTCATAATTAATTTTGTTTTCTTAAAAAAATAATAAAAAATGATTAGGCTTTTCATAGGAATGAGACGGTGCCCACTAGGGGTGTTCAAAACCAAACCAACTTAATAGAAAACCGCAAACCAAACCAAACCAAACCAAACCAAACCGAAACCGCAAAAAACCGCATTTGGTTCGGATACACCTTCTTTGCCACATACATCTTCCTTCTTCTTCTATAATATCTACCCTCTTATATTCTTTCTTCTCACCTTCTCATTTTTATGTAAATGTTCCGTATTTCAGTTTCGTTTTTATCGCACATCTTCTTCTCTAATCTCTCAAGACTTTTTTTCACCTTCACTAATCTCTTGTCTCTTATATTTTTTTTTTGTTTCATTATAATAATTTTTATATTGTTTTATGCTATTATTTTATGTTTAATATTTCACTTTTGTCTAATTAAATTTTTACATTTAAATAGAAAATTATTGTCAAAATATGACGAGTTTTGTTGTTATTTGATAGTCTATGAATGTCTAAATACAAAATTATGTTGTCATCTATATGTGGATGTATGGCTCAATAAAATAATTGTAAAAAACCGAACCAACTGAACCGAACCAAACCGCGTTAGTTTGGTTTGGTTTGGTTCGCATTTTTTTTTAAAAGCTAACCGAACAAAACCAAACCGCACGATTTTTTCTCTTGCTGTTCGGATGATTTTTTTCGTCAAAACTCCCCAAAGTTTCTTAATTTAATTTTTTATTTAATTAATAAAATCATAAAAAATCTCTAAAAGAAATTTCTAATTATTTTTTAGTTTATTGTGAAAATCCTCAAAAGTAAAAAAAAGTAAATGCATTTAATGTTCATAATTAATTTTGTTTTCTTAAAAAAATAATAATAAATGATTAGGCTTTTCATAGGAATGGTACAGTGCCCACCCTAATTATATTTTTTTTCTAATTTTTATTTATAGTTAAACTTTTAATTAGTATATATATTTAATTAAATTAATTTAGATCTTAGTCTAATTTTTATCACAATAAAAATCTAAAAAACAACAAAAAGAAATCAAAATATTTTCTTAAATCAAATTAATTTTAATGTTTTTTGCAAATGATAGGATAAGTGGATTCATGTCCACCACATCCTCGAGTAACTAATAGGTCGGCTTAACGTCTCATCATCAATTAATTATTCAAATAGAGACACTAAAACTCACGCAACTCATCAATCTGTTTTCTCGCCTGTGTGTGATAAATCAAATCAATTTCTTCATCCCGCGTGATTTAATTCTTATTAAAGACAAACACCTTTCAAAAACTAAAAGCAACCAACCAAACACATTCGAACTACGATGACTCTAAGTTTCTCATTGCACGATGATAATACATAGGCACACTGTTGCAAAACCAAGGCGAGTTAATTTTTAGCTTTCCTTTTTTTCCCTTGTACATATATAATTAGAGGTAGATTAAGTAATACACAAACAAGCACACACAAAAATCTAAGACTAGAGAAGGTTCCCCTTGAGTACAAGGGAAGTGAAGGGTGCCTAACACCTTCCCATCACTTAACCGACTCCCGGACCCTTAACTTGGTCACTACTACTATCTTATCCATATATTTAGGGGTTTTGTGTTATCTTACTGTCCTAAGGGAAAATAAATAATAGTGGAGACTTCATTAATTATGCCGGTCGCGACAACAGAACAAAAATGTGAAAGGCCTTCATGGCCCGTGATTAGCATATCATCCAGGTTCTACTTTTCCCTTTTCACCTTTTATTGAAACATTGAGGATAATGTTCAGTTTAAGTGTGGGAGAAGAACTTTCCCTCTTTCATTTATCGCATTCTAGATAGATTTATGCTTTCATTTATCGTTTTCTTTAAAATTGCATGTTTTTATGATTTTGTTTGTTTTAGTGCTTTAGATGAGTCATTACATGTGTTGTTAAGTCTTTATGCATGGTTTCGTGTTTATTATTAATTCTACCATTCTCTTGAGCCATACCAAAATTTTGAAAATTGAGAAGGGAAAACAATGTTATTTTGAAAACCTTAGGCTATTATACAAAGATAAAGATAGGATGTAGAGAATTTGGAAAACTCCTTAATATCGGTATCGTCTTAACATTGTAAGTCTCCCAATTATGGAAATCAATATGAAATATTATTATGCCATATACTTGAAGTCTCACCCCCTCAATGGCCCTTGAGTAGTTTAATTTAGCTGTCGGCACCATCGAAATCACACTTTATGGAGGGAAGCTGATGAAAATAAGTGAATGGTCCTAGTTTTGAATAATGCACAATTTAATGGAATATTGGGAATATGCCTTCTAAGTTAGGTGAGCCTCACCCGATTGCTTAATCTAATAGTTGGTTCAGAGGTTTCTAGCCCTTAACTTGGTAGGGCAGATTACGGTCTGATCCCCCGTAACTACAATTGGGTAAAAATTGGTTGTAATGCTTAATTACCAGAACTCCGTGCAAAAAAGATCAGAGTCACTAACAAGCCTCCTAAGCATTAGTTATACAGATAACAGGCTAAATGTGATTGCGCTTGAATGAAAAGGGACGAAAAATGGGATGAGTAAATTAGGTTTAAGCATAATGACATGATTAAGATTTGTTTGTATGGGAATGAGATTTATGACATTGAATGCGGAATTATGTTGTTACGATACCCTTAGTTTGCGAGCAAGTACCCGTTAGCACAACCTTGCCGAAATACAGTTTAAAGCCTAGTATAAGTATCTGAATGCTATTATTTTTCTTCTTATAAGAAGACCTTTTACTTGAGGACAAGCAAAAGAATAAGTTTGGGTGATTTTGATAACACCACAACACACCACATATTTAACTCGACTCGCGCATGTTTAATCATCATTTTACCTTTATTTCTAGTGTATGCCGATGTTTTGTATATGTTCCAGATACCTAATCAAATAAGAGCAATCACACGAAGAAACAGGATGAATCAGGAAAAAAAGATAAAAGGACATATTTTGCACTCATTGCGCTCTGTACGACGTTCACCATAAGGGTCTCCGTTACGTGGTTAATGAAACCCATGTTCCAACAGCTCTGAAGTCCTTTTCCCCACATTTGGAATCTATGGTGATCACCAAAACACGTGTGGCATTCACCATGCATGGGAAACCCATAATAAAAGCCATCTTCTTTGGAATGGATATCCCTCTCTCCCCTTTTTTCTCTCACACGAATCCAGCAACCTTGACTTCACTTTCTAGGATTTTGTAAAACTTTAAATACATGTTTAGACTTATTTTCAAGGCATCCAAACGTAGGACAACTTAAGCCATATATTTACCATTTTGAAATCTTTAACTTTTTGACTCTTAATTTATTATTTTATTATCACTAACTTGTGTTGAAATTTTAAACTATTAATAAAAAAACATAACAAAAGTATAAAATATATCCTTGTAATTTTTTCGAAGATAATCTAGTTTTAATTAAGTTTCTTAATTTATGTTTTTATTTATTAAATAAAATCATAAAAAAATCTCTAAAAGAAATTTCTAATTTCTTTTTAATTTATTGAGAAAATCTTCAAAAGTCAAAAAAAGAATAAATGCATTCAATGTTCATAATTAGTAATTAATTTTGTCTTCTTAAAAAAATACTAATAAGGGATTAGGCTTTTCATAGGAATGGGACGGTGCCTACCCTAATTATATTTTTTTGTTTTTTTTAATTTTAATTTTTTATTTCTAGTTAAGCTTTTAATTAGTATATGTATTTAATTAAATTAATTTAGATCTTTTAGTCTAAATTTTATCATATTAAAAATCTAAAAATCAACAAAAAGAAATCAAAATATTTTCTCGAATCAAATTGTATCTAATGTTTTTTTTTGCAAATAACGACATAAGTGGATGCATGTCCACCACATCCTCGAGTAAATAATTGGTCGGCTTAACGTCTCAGCAATTAATTAATCAAATCAAGACACTAAAACCCACACAACTCATCAATCTGTTTTCTAGCCTGTCTGTGTGTGTGATAAATCAAATCAATTTCTCCATCCCGCGCGATTTAATTCTAAAAGCAACCAATTAAACATATTCGAACTACGATGACTCTAAATTTCTCATTGCACGATGAGAATACATAGGCACATGGTTGCGAAACCAAGGCGAGTCAATTTTTAGCTTTCCCTTTTTTCCCTAGTGCATAGATAATTAGAAGTAGATTAAGTAAGACAAAAACAAGCAAACACGAAAACTGTAAGATTAGAGAAGGTTCCGTTTGAGTACAAGGGAGGTGAGGGGTTCCTAACACCTTCCTATCACTTAACCGACTCCCGAATCCTTAACTTGGTCACTACGACTGTCTTATCCATACCTTTAGGAGTTTTCTGTTATCTTTCTGTCCTAAGGATAAATAAATAAATAAATAATACTGAAAAAAATGTGAGAGGGCCCGTGATTAGCATATCATCCTAGTTCTATTTTACCTCTTTCACCTTTTATCGAATCACCGAGGATAAAGTTTGGATTAAGTGTGGGAGAGGAACTTTTCCACTTTCCTTTTTCGATTTCTAGGTAGATTTATGCTTTCCTTTATTGTTTTCTTTAGAATTGCATGTTTTTAGGATTTTGTTTGTTTTTAGTGCTTTAGTTGAGTCATTACATGTGTTGGCGAGTCTTTATGCGTGGTTTCATGTTTATTACCAGTTCTCCCATTTTCTTGAGTCATACAAAATTTTTGAAAATTGAGAAAAAGAGAAAACAATGCTTAATTTGAAAACCATAGGCTCTAAGACAAAGATAAAGCTAGCCTATGGACACTTTGGGAAACTCCTTAATATCGATATCTTCTTAACATTGTAAGTCTCCCAATTATGGAAATCAATCTGAATACTTATTATGCCAAAGCCTTGAAGTCTCACCTCTAAATAGCCCTTGAGTAGTTTATTTTAGCTTTCGGCACCATCTAAAGCACAATCTGCATAGGGAAGCTAACGAAAATAAGTGAATGATCCTAGTTTTGAATAATGCATGAGTTAATCGAACATAGGGAATACACCTTCTAAGTTAGGTGACCCTCACTTGGTCGCATAACCCAACAATTGTGGAACGCGCAAAAATAGAATAAAGAAACCCATTGTTAGTTGGTTCATAGGTCTCTAGTCCTAAACTTGGTAGGGCGGATTACAGTCTGATCCCCCGCAACTACAATTGGGGAAAAAGTGGTTGTACCACTTAATTAACCGAACCCCATGTACAAAGGATCAGAGTCACTAACAGGTCTCCCAACTATGAGTGTGTACATATAACAAGCTTAATGTGATTGCACTAGAATGAAAAGGACGAAAAATGGGATGAGTAAATTAGGTTTAAGCATAATGATATGATTCAGTTTGGTTTCTATGGGAATGAGATTTATAACCGTAAATGTTGAATTGTGTTGTCACGATACATTTAGTTTGTGAGCAAGTACCTGTTGAATTGTTGTTGTTTCTTTGACTTGAGCATTGCCTTCACGAGTCATCTTGAGTGACTTAAATATATCATGTGTTGTATCTCTGTTGGTGATTTTCTCATATTCTGCCTATGAGATAGCACTTAGCAAGATAGTTATCGCTTTGTGATGACTTTTGAATTCCTTCTTTTGTTTATCGGTCATGTTCTTCCTTGTTATCTTTGTACCTGTATCTTCAGGATGATTGTAACCGTCTACCATAATATCCCATAAATTAGGATCTTGTCCTAGAAAGAAACTTTCTATCCTATCTTTCCAATATTCAAAGTTCTCTCCATCAAACACAGGAGGTTTTGTGTAGCCGTTGTTGTTTAGATCATTTGCCATAGTGTTTTCCTTCTGGATCCTTTTCTGACATGATTAAGTGTTTGCACCCAAAACCAGGCGCTCTGATGCCAATTGAAGGTTGTGAAAACACTTAGAAGGGGGGGTTGAATAAGTGATTCTTTAAACAAACTTGATATAAGAAAAATAGACAAAACTTAGTTATTTTTATCCTGGTTCACCTTCTCAATAAGGCTACCTCCAGTCCACCCTCAACAAGGTGATTTGCCTCTCTCAACGAGGACTTAATCCACTCTAATCAGAAACTGATTACACTTGCACGACCACTGCCGTGACTCACAATATAGCGCACGAGCCAAACTGCTGGTGACTAACTATCCTGCACAAACCAATTGTTTGTGACTAACCAACTTCTAAGACTCAACTAGTCCTAGACTTTTTGAGACTTCTGACCCAACTGGTCTCTCAAGGATTCAGTTACCACGTAACTTCTAATGACAGTGTATAGTATTGCTTCTAGAAAGCTGTAATCACAACTGTGATATTTCACTAAGATTAAGTACAGAGTAATGAACTCTGAGAATGAATATGAACATTTGCTTCATAGATTTTTTCTCCACACTTGATGATTTTTCAGAATGATGATGTTCCCATGTGTAATTTTTTTTTGATTCAATAGTTCATGAGTATGTATAGATTCAGGATTTTTGCCCATTAACTTCAACTCCTTTTTGCAGCATTAAATGGTTTGCGTGTTTGTCTCAGCTTTTGTTTTCTTCCAAGGATTTGCATGTGGATAGCTTCTTTTATCAACCTTGGGAATTGCGCTTTTGGAGTGTTGCAGCCGTTTTGCTAATGATTATGTCTATAACGGTTTTAATTTGAATCATTCTTCGTGATCTTCTGTTCGGCTTGTATTTCAACTTCTGTTGTAGATGTATTCTTTCGTGATCTTCTGTTGTAAGAGTATATCAACTTATACTGTAGATGAATTCTTTCGTGATCTTCTATTGTAAGAGTATTCTTTCGTGATCTTCTGCTGTAAGAGTATTCTTTCGTGATCTTTTGTTGTAAGAGTATTCTTTCGTGATCTTCTGTTGTAAGAGTATTCGTAGCGGTTTGGTGCAGTATCAGAAGTTTCCTTGACTCTTTGAGTGTCTCTTCCATTTATCCAGCTTTATATTTATTCTAAGTTCTGATTGTGCTGGTACATCTTCTGAAATCAACAATATAGAATTAGAGTACTATGTTTGCTTATACAAAATTTATTTGTTTGTTATCATCAAAACACTGAAATGTGATTAGAACTAAACTATGTTCTAAAAAAGTTGAGATCTCATCAATGCGAGTCTTAATAGAAGCCAAGTTGATAGAATTTGAATGGTGTCAGAACATATATGGCCAGTTGAAATAAGCGTCTCGATGGACTAAAAACTTGGAAGTGTAGTCAAGGCAAAAATTAGAGACATAAACAGAAAATTTTATCCCGGTAGATTTAAAACCCAAAAGGGTAATCTAGGCGAGAGTTAGGGATTGTTATGGAAAGTAATTGCATCAGGAAAGACATGATCACTGAAACAACAACATCATTATTCAGAAAGTCACAGTTCAATCACTCTTAATAGAAGCTTAGTACACAAAAAATTCAAATTTGTTAGGGAGAATAGGGTCATTGTATTTCAATGTAGCCTTTCCATTTACCATTTTCTAACTTTGTAATGATCCATGGGGTGGCGTCTTTTACAAACCACCATTCTATTAAGAAAATCCTGCTCTTTTGTCAATCAATTGCAATTATTATTTACTTGTTTCTTTTGCAAGATGTCATTTATTTTTTATAGTAATTTTTGAAGCAAAGGTTGAATAATAAACATGCTTTTGAAAATTACAAAACATTTTTTTTTACTTTTGAACAAAACTAAAAGGAATGTCTATGGTTGTTCAATTTTTGAATTCCCCAACGGACCTCAGATTCCCCATTACAATAGTGCATGAGGTTCTCTAGTGATTTGTTAATCCTGTTTGTTTGGTTGATTTTGGTTTTCCTCCAACCAGTTTGTTGCTACACTATTAAGACTGTATGATTCTTGAAGGTTTGTTGGGAGTTCTCTAGCTAATGTTTGATTTCCTAGGTGGAGTAAGCTAATCCTGATTCTCTCCAAGAAGTGTTGAAGCTTCTCCAGCGTATTTGATCTTTAAAGTTTTGCTTTGGGTTTTCCCCATTACTTGTGGTTTCTCAGCTAGTGAGTTTTCTCCAACTAGTGTGGTTCCTCAACAGAAAATTTATTTCCTCTAAAAGATGTTACAGAAGACAAACTTCCCATTGTAGAGTTTTCATTTAGCCAAGAGTTGACAGAGTATCCGGTTGAATTGTTCTAATGGTGGTCCTAATAAGCTATTATGTGTTTGTTTTGTCAGCATAAGAATAACATTACATGCATTTTAAACATTTATACATCAATTACCACACACATATCATTCATTTGCATTCCCCTAATGTCGGGTGGGAGTTACCCTTTGGTAACTGTGTATCTCTAAACACATTTAAATGGTATTTTCCCAATAAAAGCGTCTATTTCTTTCAATTCCCCACTCTGTTTATTCCTCATTGGAGGGTTTTGTTTCAGTTGTTCCTTCCCAGCTATTTTTCTGGATGAAATGAATCCCTAGTTGAAATCATTCCTCATTAGGTAGACTCTTGATTGACCGTTTCTCTTCAGTTTATTCCTGGTTTAAACTTTGGTCCCTTGCATCAAGTTTTGACCTCTCTAGGTTGGACACCTAGATGATGGAGAGAACATTGCTTTAAATCTTTTGGATCTTGCTTTTCCTCAGCAGAGAAGACTGGTTACATGGTATTGATTCTTATTTTCCCAATAATTATTGTGCTAGCAATGTTGCAAAGACTTTGCACAACAGTGAGTGGCAGTCTCTTTATTTGAGAACTTGTATGTCCCAGTCATATACAATTTTGGTTTCCATAACAAATGGCTATCTCTTTAGTATATTCCCCATAGAGATGATTGTTGTGATACAATAAAGTTTATCAGAAGGTTGTTTCCTAGAAGGTGGCTATCTCTTTATTTGAGAAGTCTGTTATGATCCCCAACCAGAGTTAAGCTTGATCTGTAGCAAGTAGAAGTCTTTTTATTTGAGAAGCTTGTCTATTTACCCTTTCCATGTGAAATACTTGGTTGAAGAAGAAACTACGACCCGTTCAAGATTGTGTACCAGAAATCATGGGAGGTTTGTTACCCTTCCCAGGAGGAATCCTTGGTCAAAGAAGAATCTGATACCCGTTTTAGATGGAAGACAATAAGTTTGGGGAAGCTTATTATTACAACATCCAGTATACCTTTATTTAAGAGTTGGTAGTTCACTGTTATCTATGAGTCGGTGTAATAACGTTCCTTACCATCATTTATGAGTAGATATTGCTTTGATGTCTCTACCTTCGTCTATGAGTTGGTAGTTTACCGTCTTCCCTGAGTCGGTATTGTCTTCACTTGCCTTCAACTATGAGTTGGTAGTCTTTTTCTGTTTTTTATCATCAACTATGAGTATGTAGTGTCTTATCACTTTGTTTCTACCTTCAACTATGAGTTGGTAGTTCACCTTCTTCTATGAGTTAGTTTAATCATGTTTTCTTTACTATCGTCTATGAGTCGGTATTGTTTTGTTTTATTGCCTTCAACCATGAGTTGGTAGTATTTCTAGATATTGCTTTCTACCTTTGCCTATAAGTTATCAGTATCACTTGCTTTTCCTCATTTGACTATCTTGGGTCTCTTTCTCAATAGATCAGTGCCTCTTGTTGCTCATCCCCAGTGGAATCTTTCCATTTTGGGATATCTTTCCTCTCTTGTTCACTGACTGTGCTTTAGGTCATTCCCTAGCAAAATTCTGTGTGGTTATCATATCCCTACCGTGTCGTGTCTCCCAGTCAGACTCCTCAAGTTTATTTCTAGCATATTATTCTCATGGATTATCCCCACGGTGTCTGTCTCCTACAACGCATTCCTCGTGGAGCACAACCATTTTGCATTCATATCATAAGCATTGTATGGTATTTTAGGGATAAAAATCAGGTCTTCTGTATTTAAGTATCTTCTATCATGTTGATACAAAGATTTCAATCTTCGTATCTCCGGATAGAAGAAACTTAAATAGGGGCACCTGTCATACCCCAAATTTTTACCCCTAAGATTCCCGATCCTCTTCCTCACAACTACAATCTCAATGCTAAGTATGAATTCGATTCAGGGGGATTCAGTCACACTACTGAGGACTGCAGGGTTTTGAAAGAAAAGAAAAGGTTCAGGATTTGATTGATGCTAAAGCAATCGAGTTTGCATGGTGACTCCAAATGTGATCAACAATTCTATGCCGCCTCATAATGCACCTTCCACCAGTGAAGCCTGAAAGACTTTATGTTTGCCATAGAACATTTCATTTTCATTAGAATAAGGCCAATCTTGCCATTGTTTAGATTTTCCAGCACTTTCAATTGTATTACTTTCGTTGTTATCAAGTACTATTTATTGTAAGAAACTCATTTTGATTGAATAAATAAAAAGTGCAATGAATATGTTTGTCTCAAATCATTTCGTGTGCATTTCATGTTGTCTTTATGTTTATTGATATATAACTCATTTTATCTAAGCGATGGAGAATGATGAAAATAAAAACATATGAATTACTAATTGTATGCTTTGGAACAAAAATCCTGCTGACAATGTACAAGCATTTTTTCAATTTCCAAACACTGACGTTATAAGGGAGTGCAACCCTCATCAACCCCTTTAACCCTAAGGAGTAGGAGTTTCTTTTCAAAATAAAAAACCCTCATTCTTTTCTAGGGGCAGGGTAGATTTCAGTTGGTTCGACTGAGCGCTCATTTTTCAGGTATTCCATCAAAGGATCAATCATATCACATCTCTCACAACAAAAGTAGAAGAGTACAATCCACAATGGACGTCTCTCGCTTATTGAGAATAAGGAAGTCACAACCTTTTCAACGAATCAATCACAAAAGTAATACAACTTGTTCCCGAACGAGAGACAAAAATAAGGGCGAAAGAAAATTATGAATAAAAAAATAAGAAACAATAGCCCGCTAAGTAAAAAAAACTCGAAAGCAAAAGAAAAGAAAAAAATCCTCCAAGGAACAAGTTGTTATGACCATCAACAAAAGCAGTGTGACTGCCACCTCCATCAAAATAATAAGGATCCTCATTCGTCAGAATCCTTTCTAACAGGCGAATACTCGTGTTGAACTAGCTGAACGTAGTACTAGAGAACATCACGAAGAAGGGGTGGGTTAAGTAAAACTTGAGCCTTTATGCTTTGTTTCTCAAATTGTGAACCAAGCCACGTTACAACCCTCAAAAGTCCTATCTGAAGCATGGTTCGTTCTGAAAGCATACAAAACAGTAAAATCATGTCAAAACTGACTCCTAATATGTTGCTTGTCATTCATGTTAGTATAAGTACAACGTTCTTGACAAATAAAAAATTTGAATTTGAGATTAACATGTGCGGTGCATCCTCATTATATTTTTCAAAAAGAATCGTCTCGAATCTGAAAGTAAGTACTTGATATCAAGGAAAGTTCAACATTGAAATTCCATTGAGTTTCAAAGGTTGGTCATCTATGAAGCAAATATCTAAATAATCCATTGAGTTGAGTAGTTCCTCTCAATCTTGGGCATTCGTGACAATCTTTTGATCAAAATTGGGGAAGACCATTGCAAATCTCCTTGATTCACGCGCATCAGAGTTCTTTCTCAAGAGATCCTACAGGCTGGGGAAGGCTAATAACAATTCCTTTCTTCATCTTTTATCAAGTATCGGATATCAAGATAGGTATCGAGAAGTCAAGCTAAACACCTTCCCAAGTACTATCCTACGAGAAATAACCTTTCCGTAAGGGAACTCTCCAACTCATTCCGTGTATCAGGGAGACAATCATTCCATCCATATTCATACACATGTCATGCATATCATCGCATTCTCATGAAACCAAAATCCAATCCATCATTGGTAATCCCCAGCTCACTAAAGCCTAATTCATTGGCATTCCGCCCATAATAATTCAATCATCAATAATGCATGGGCATCCACCATACCTTGATTCTCAAGTAGAGTACCAGAACTCCATCCAATTTATTCCCCACAGAAGGAGGAAACCCTGACCAATCAATCAACACACTGCATATAGAAATCATTGCATTGCATCTCCAGAAGTGCATAAAATAAATCGAACATACATGTGAAGCATAAGCCAAGTAGATATTCATCAGATGAGATCTTGACAAAATATTCAGTTGATATTCCATCAGGGTTCACTCAGAGTTACCATTGTGATGTCACCTTTAGAAATCAATCATGTTTATCTTTCTTCCAAACCCAGGTAAGGCTGGCGTCATTTTCTTAATTCAGGTCAGATTGATATCTCCCTCTTGGTCTAGGTCAGACTGGTATTTCTTTATCCAAGTCTAGTTCATACTGGCATCTCATGTTTTTCCACCTAGCTCAGACTAGTATCGCTCTTTCAACCTAGAGTTGATGATATCTCTTGTTTAACCCAGAGTTGATTTTCCTTTTATCTTTCAACCCCGAGTTGACTTCTGTTTTCTTTCTCAACCCAATGTTGAAGGTTACTTCTTGTTCAACCCATAGTTGGTATTTATATCGTGTTCAACCCAGAGTTGACTTACCTTCCCGCTCAACCCAGAGTTGACGGCTACCTCTTGTTTTTGTTATCTTTCAACCTAGGGTTGACGCTTACCCCTTGTTCAACCTAGAGTTGATGTTTACTTCCCTCTCAACCCAGAGTTAACGGTTATCTCTTCTGTAACCCAGAGTTGACGGTTATCTCTTGTTCAACCCATAGTTGAATTACTTTCCCCTCTCAACCCAGAGTTGACGGTTATTTCTTATTCAACCCATAGTTGATCTCTCCTTTACTCTCTCGACCCAGAGTTGTTATCCAGTTTTTTTTCAACCCAGAGTTAAATTCTTTTTCTCTTTCAACCTAGAGTTGATGTTTACCTCTTGTTCAAACCAGAGTTGATTATCTTTTTTCCCTCTCAATTCAGAGTTGATTTTATTTTCTTTTTCAACCCAGAGTTGATTTCTCCTTTCCTCTTTCAACCCATATTTGTTATCTAGTTTCTTTTCAACCTAGAGTTGTTTTCCCTTTATCCCTCAACCCAGAGTTGATGTTTACCTCTCATTCACTCCAAAGTTTATTTTTTCTTTTCTTTCAACCTAGAGTTGACTTTATTTCCCTCTCAACCCATATTTGATAGTTATTTATTTTCAACCCCGAGTTGACATCCCTTTTAACCTTCAACCCAGAGTTGATGTTTATTTTTTATTCAACCCAGAGTTGACCTTCATTTTCCTTTTCAACCCCGAGTTGATGTTAATTTCTTTTTCAACCCATAGTTGACTTCTCTCTTCTTTCTCAACCCATAGTTGATATTTCTTGTTCAACCCATTGTTGATATCCAGTTTCGTTTCAACCTAGAGTTTATATCCTTTTCCCCAGCGGATCCCATCATTTTTCAGGAAAATTTTCTGGTTCTTTGGTATTTAATCTTTTCCTACCTTAAATGTTCGAAAGGCTAGTGCAAATCTCACCTTCAAATTTAAAACGATTAAATAGTGACAACTGTTGCACCCCAAAATTTTCCCTATTCATTTGTGCTATAATTTATGGAAGGTGTTTATTTCGTTGTTCGAAAAGCAAGAAATATATTAAAGAGTTCCATTATTTTCACGGTGCAAATGAAAAATTCATTACTTCTGATTGGAAGGTTATATGGGCTTGGTTCTCACGCAGTTGGGACTGTTTCAGCATTCTCTACATCTTTTGTGTTCAACCCGGAGGCCAATTCATCAAGGAAAGTTGCGGGAATTAATTGTTTATAAAATTTGTGTTATCATTCAATTGTCTCTCAGATATTTGAAATTTTGTAACTTATGTCTGCGAAATTCGTTTGAAGCGAGCCATATGTCAAAAGTTTTGTCTCGAGGTCCACTATGTTTCATGTGTTAGGGTTGACAAGTGATTGTTTGAGGAAGGTCCCCGAATTCACAATAGAGGGGCTGTAATTTGAAGATTCTTGCAGATTTGAACAAAATTCAAACTTGTTCTTCATGTTCATCTTCATTCTTCAAGTGTTCATGGAGCCTTGTTTGCAAAATCATATCTCCAAGCTCAAGCCATGGATTTTCATGCTATTGATCTCTTTGGAAAGCCCTTGCTACATAATTCAAGTCCCTTGTTAAAAGTTTCCTCAAACTCCTTTGGGATCATGGAGAAAAATGGCCATAAAGTTAGGAAAAATCTAAGTGAAAACACTTAAAAAAATTTTAAGTTTTTTTGAACATAATCTTCAAAATTCCATATCTCTCAAAATAATCATTTTTAAAAGAAATGTTCAATGTGATGAGTTGTTTGTTTGATCAAGATCTACAACTTTCATGTTTGGAGATTTTTGAGTTTGTAGGAAAAATTTGGAGTTCCCAAAATTAGGTCAAATTCACATAAAACCTTAATTTTGACTTTTGTTGACTTTTTGATTCTTGATGAATTTTCTTGATTTTATTTGGTCAAATTCCTTCAATAATCATATGATGATGATTTGAATCCTTAAAAGTTCATAGTTGACCATTTTTCTCAAAAGTCAATGGTTGACTCACACAATTGACTTTTCCAGATGAACTGCAGTTTTATGATTTCCAAATTAATCAATGTCTCCTCTTCAAATGAATGATATGGATGGATTATATTGTTTATTTGGATGCCCTTGAATCATGGTTTGAGTCGTGGAGCCATGTCCTGATTAAAAGTTAACTCTCTAGTGTAATTAGGTCAAAACCCTAATTTGGGTCCTTAGGTGATTTTGAGAGTTGTTGATCTTGAATTGGGCCATATTTGGACTTAGATATTGATGGGAGAACACTTTGAATCATGAGAGAATGTTTAAATTTCTTGTGGGTCTTAAAACCCTAATTTGTTCAGCCTCTCTTGATTAGTCTCATGTCTTTGGATACAAGTAACAAACAACATTTTTTTGTATTTTTGGATTAACAAATGATATATGCATGATGATGATGATGATAATAATAATGATGGTCTACTATTTGGAATATGGTGGGATCTCAGTGGTCAAAAATTGGGGTACGGCACACTGCCATCTCTGAAGGTAGGTTATTCCATTTCTTAGTTTTCTTTCACTTTTCTTGATTCCTTAGTATGGTTTGTGATATGATTCCTCAACATTATTCCTCATCGAAATGCTTTGTATCGCACATTTTCACCATTTAATTTTGGTTTAGGAATTTGAGGTTTAGATGTAGGTGATTTAGTGAGGAATCAGAATACTTAAGGTGCCACAATCCATATCACCATCTTACCTTCATTTCACCAATCAACATTGTAACACCCTTCTAATCCCCGCGACAATTAATAAAATAATCAGAGTGAATATAGAACAAGGGTGCCACAATTAAAACAAAACCATATTATAAGTCATCTGTCATGCTTTATTAGGAACGATTCACCAAAATAACAAAATCATATTCATTACAATGGAATAGCATAAACATCACCGATTAGAACCGAATGGAACATAATCCAAACCAACAAAATAGAGTACAATAATTAAACTCTAAGTCTAACGTTCCCCAGTGTTACAAGACCAGAGCATGACTGACACGACCCAAAATAATGGATAAACTCCACGAGCTATCCTCACCGAGCAATAAAGCCGTTACTCCTCAAGCTGAAAATTATCAACATGTAAGGGTGAGTCTCATTCACAATTAATAAATATTATGCATTCATAAGCAACAAAACATCATAATATATCATTGATCCAGTTTGAAATATATTCAGATTTTCAATTATCATTCATTAACCACAACAATTACATCACCCAACATAACACTGAAGTCCATTCACTCATGTTATGACAAAATGCATATGAACCAACTGAGATTATGCATGCGGTACCAATAAGTCGTGGAATTAATCCACCTGACCGATCTAAACATCACCGAGATACGGCCCTACCGGCACAAATTCCACACAATGGGAATTATGCCCACCATTGATCCAAACATCACCGATATCCATCACCAAAATGATTTATGAAATGAATGCACGCATATGACATACTTACAACATCACCGATCCGATGAAATTCATCGTCTCACCATAACTCACCATTATTATCACCAACAAGTATGCACGTGCCTCCACAATCATTCAATCATTTATACATTTATCACAATAGACATAGTAATAATCACAATTCATCCATCACTTCATCAATACATTGTCATACTCACAAAATCACATATATGCACAACGTTCATTTCACCAAAGCTATTAAATCGAGTTTTAAAATAAAATTGGGCCATTTCCCATCTCACCAAATTATCATATAAAATATTTAATTAGCTTTGTAATGCCCAAAACGGCACCTAAAAAGGATACATGGATCAAAAGATACGCTGTTTCAAAGTTCGGAAAATTCCTGCATAACATGGTCCACTTAGCGACCCTCCAGCTCTCTTATGGAAATGAATTTTTAATAACCTCGCTTCAAGCGACCTAAGACAGTAGCTAACTACGTTGGGACCTCCTTAAAATTAATATATTAAAATACAAACATCCACAAGGGCGTCACATCGTCATAAATATCACATACTACTCTTCCTACTCCATAGCACAGGTTCTATACATAGAAATAATTATACTTTCTTTTGAAACATCGATATAAAAATTCAAATATCATACAGCAGAATCATAACCTCAAAGTAAATTAACAAACCACCCAGGCCCATCCTAGATGCATCACCAATACGCCGCCAAAATCAGTACCGAAGCAGTCGTCAACTTCTTCTTCAATTCCATAAAGTTTAATTCACATGCAACATCCCACACATAACCTTGATCCTTTAAAGTCAACTGAGTCACCCGTAACTGTCGCTCCCGGAACTTTTCATCCAAGTACAAACGCGAAAGTGGCCCAAGAAATAGAGTCTCCATCCATGTCTATTTATCCCAAGAGAGGGAAAGGAAACACATATTAAACCTAAGGGAAGGAAAAGCATAGTCAAAGCAAACCAGAGATACTGGTAAGGGAGTCGGTTACGCGAGGGGAAGGTGCTAGCACCTCTCACATCCATTGTACTCGATGGGATCCACACTTAATGTCTAGTCTATGGGTGTGTAAAGGAACCTATGACTAACCTGAACTAGAATGCATGCAAAATGTAGGGAAAAGAAAGAATTGTACTCGCACGGGCCCTACCCCGCTGTCTACATATCCTTTTTGAGGAATTAGAGTTATCGTAGCTCGGCTCAAATGTTTTTGTTTGTTTTATGTTTTTTAGTTAAACAGTTACATTCGCATCTTCTGGCCGCTCGACCTTTGGAGACTTATGCGCGGGAGGTAGGTAGGAAATAGCATGCTCTTAAGTGCCCCGGAGGTAAAAGAAAAAGAAAGTGTTTGGTTTGTGTTTTAAAGATGCATGAAAGAAACACCTAAAGAAAATGGAAGTATCTATCTAAGTTAGCATGCAAAGGTGAAACCTACGAGGCGCAAGCCAAGTAGTAAAAAAGGGGGGTCCCGCCATAAACAAGCAACCAAGCATCAAACCAAATAGCAATAGGGAGATCAGTGCATAGACAAGAGGATTGAATTCCTCTTAGCAACCAAGCCCTCACACTATGGGAATAGAGTTTCTTAACTGGGATATCATGTTATCGGGCAAGAAGAGATCGGGGGAAAGAATTGTGCGTGCTTACACCAAGTGTTAGTGTCGGGCAACGCGAGCTATACAAAACGTGGGGGTCCGATTGCAAGACCTTTCCACTTGCCTTATTCAGGTCTTAGACTCCAATCAGATCTTGGGCACATGTTTAAAGCATCTACTTGCAAAAAGTGAGCATAAGAACGACACTGACGAGAAATCGGTGGGGGTTGGCTACTAACCCTCTCCACTTTCCTTCTGATGAGGACTTAAGAATGGTTACCATAAAAGGACGTAAAACCATTCTCCCGCTATGCAAGCTCAAAAAATAAACAATGACAAATAGAGCCTCTTTTGAGGGCTTGACCAGATAAATGTCTACCCTACTTCTCATGTTATTGATGATGAGCAAAAGCGCTAAACTACGGGAATAGGTAAAAAGTAATAGGATACAATACTAAATGGATATAAATCTGAGAATAACCGCAACTAAAGAAAAAGAAACCCAGAGGTCCGAATGAGCTAGCATCAACAACAAAAATTGTCAGAACGCGCTTCGAGGCATCAAAGCAAAGTAATAGTATGGCTGATTGCAAAAATAAATCACAACCGTGCGAGCATCCTGAAAGAGAACACAATGTACAAGCAAAATAAAATGCGTATATACACCTCGCATGAGGGAAAATAAGATGTGCAAGTGGTATCTAGCAAGTAAAGAGGAATACGAAGGCGTCGACGTATGAAAAATATGGTATCCCACAAATAAAGTGGAGTACCGAACAAGCGAGCGGCGTCGAAGTATCTCTATGGAATCCTTGCACAAACTCAACAAACATGTTAGAAATAAAAAATGAGCAACTAAAAGTTGCGATACAACCCAATGCACGATAATTGGAAAATGTCACAAAATGGTAAAAGTAACTATGACAACTGACCAAAGTAAGCACAAACGGTATCTGAATCAACCAAACTGAAGTGCACTAGTACACTATTGCTAATTAAACATGAATACAAGTCAAAAGAAAGTCAAAGAAAGGAAGGGCATGTCAATCGAAACCGAAATCAGCGAGAAACGGTAAAAATGAGTCCAAAATTAGTTGCTCGGAATTCAACAAAACATGCATTGTTACCTAAAAACATGCCAAGGAACTAAAAAATGCAATCGATTTTTATTAAATCGGCCCAGAAGCGGGACTTTCAAAACGGGGAAGTAGCGAAATCGGAGAAAAAAGTCGGCCAAAACCGAAAATAAAATTCTTAAACAGCTCCGAAAGTATTGATCTACTCAAGAAACACTATTCACATTCGCGAAAACTCAAAGCGGTTAATGAATTATGACATTTTTGTCAAACCCAACACGATTACGTCTTTTATGGAATTTTGAAAGATATTCAACAAGCTTGTGCGTCACTTAACAATTAGGCTCATGTATCACACAAGTTCAAAGCATTTGAATTAATAAGCAACAAACACCAACAATACGGCAAAAGTAACACATATTTTTCTATGACCTTCAAGAATTAGCATACAAAAACAACTATATTACAAACGCAATTATGCGACATACGAATGTTAAAAATGAAAGTGGAACAAAGATACGCTACTTAGAAATCATCCGAAAAAATTCGGAAGCGAAGCGAACGAGAAAACATGCGAACGGTTCCAAGAAAAACTATTCGTTTCGGCTAAATTTTGCTCCAAAACGGTAATTTTTGCACATAGTACAACAACAGTGAAATCGGAGTAAAATTTATCCGAATCAAAATAGTATTATCGAGAAGAGCTTCAGATGGTCCGAGAAACTCAATTCTCACTAAACTTAATCAAAAAAATCTATACGGTTTGAAAGTTATAGCAAAACAAGTTTTATGTCACTTTGTGAAAAAAAAAAACAAATGTTATGATTTTTAATTTATGGCAATGAAATCAAGCACACAATTTAGAACATAGATCATGGTACGAAATCAGTTCCGGGAAGCAACATTGCATCACGAGAGAATTATAGGAAATCCTTAACGAAAACCACAATTATTTCAAGGTATTTTCATCACTAACATCTTTGAAGAATTAACATAAACACCTAGAGTGCAACAATTATGTGATACCTCAATGTTTCAAATCAAACCAAAATTCAAACAAATATTATCACAAACACATGATCTACATTACAATTTTCAAGAATTCACATTGCAATTATCAACAATTCATATAATCAAGTAAGAGATGTTACCGATTGAATGAAGAGAAAGCTTGATCGGAAATCAAATCCGAAAGAAAGAAGTCGAAATCGCGAATCAGAGAATTCGGAGAGAGAGAGAGAGAGAGAGAGAGAGAGAGAGAGGGGGGAGAGACAGAGAGAGAGAGAGAGAGAGAGAGAGAGAGAGAGAGAGAGAGAGAGAGAGACTTGAGATATGAAGATTTGGAGTTTTCAGTGAAACTTGTTGAAGAATATTGTTGAAGTTGTTGTATGTTCTTGAGTTTTGTGATGAACTTGATGAAGATTGAAGAACAATTGAGAAAATTGGATGAATGATGATTTTGATCTTTTATTGAGTTAAGAGAGATATTTTTTAGTGTTTTTGGTGATTGATGAATTATGAGAGAGTTACGAGACAAATGGGAATATATAGATTGGGCCAAAGTGAGTGGGTTGGACTAATGAGCCTCAAAATAGTCCAAACAAATAGTGTAGAATTTTATTCGGTCAAACTTCAACATGTTTGTAACACGGTGAACTGACTTTTATATCGAAATGTACGGTTAAGCAAGAGTCACCACCGAATTTTATTTTATCCAATATAGAAAGGCTAAAAGAACAGAAAAAGACCTTTTGAAAGATTTTGAGTTCGGGGGGTAAGTTATACAAAGGGAAGGTGTAAGGCATCCTTTGTATCCATGGTTATCCATGGGCTCTTAATTGCTTAGCTCACTTTGTTTGAAATGTTTGAATTGTTTGGAAAGATTTTCGAAGAAGAACTTTAGCTTGTAAATAAGCGTAGTCTTTTTGAATTTGATTTGAAAAAGAGGTGTAAAAAGTAATTTGAATTAGAGCAAGCAATTAGTAGCAACTACCCTAAGTTTGAAAATTCGTTCTTTTAGCTTTTCAGGAGAAAGGATCTATCCATGCCATAAGAGGGCAGGAAGCCTTTCAATTGGATGTGCGGGTCATCGAGAGTAATCGTTCGCCATAAGACTGTCCCATGCCATAAAGAGGGCAGGTAGTCTAAGGGAAGGATAGAATAGTCATTTTAACCTTTAGGCAACAGGCGAGGATACCTAGCAATTGGGACAATCATCTTATAAGGCAACATCGAGGGAGTTTCAATAACTCTGAAGGCGACAGGCAACATTGCTTTAGGTATCCTCGGAATCGAGGGACTTTGACTATTAATACGTTTAGAGGCAACAGGCAACAATAAGGCAACAATATAAGGCAACAAGGCAACCAGAGGGATTACCCTAAAGGTGCGTGTGTGGCATAATCAGGTGGTTAATTCAGATATTTATCTTTGTAATTAGTTATCTACTTCTGTTAAAGGCTTGCACTCCCTAAGATTACTAACCACGCAGTTAAAATCCTACGGAAATTAAAGGCGGAAAGATAAAAATCCTACGCTATTACAATAAACACCTGCGGGAATGGGGGAAATTAAAACATAAAATTAAATTGCAGTCTTCAGCCTTGATCTTCCTCGAACCTTTTCCTCGAACCTTTGATTGACCCTGATCATCTGAGAGAAAAAAAATGACAGCGGTAAGTGTATGAGTAATTCATTGACAGTTGAAAGTAATTTACATCATAAGGCAAAAATCAAAATAAAAGGTAAAAATAATTTAAATAAAAAAAAGGGATCAAAACTTAGCTTTTTGATTGGCGTGGCGCGTAATCGCAGGATTCTGATGATAACCCTAAAAAATTGCATAAGGAAAAGAAAATTTAATGTATGAATGATCTACAAACCTTAATTGTATAAACCCTAAAAAGAAAACTTGTTGTGACCCACAAGGTTTATAAGGCTTAAAAATGCGTTAATGGAAAACACCTACCAGAGGATTCTAAGGTTTATAAATAAATCGAGGTTAACAAACCTAAAACTGATTATTAATTTTCAATCTAATTAATTAAAAAAAACATGGACAAAAATAATGACTTTTATTGCTTAAAATAATTTTTGATAAAATGACAAAAAGTCGAATTTCCGATAAAATGTAAATAATTATAAAATTACATTATTTAGTAAATAAAATTTTTAGAAAAATAATTTAATAAGAAAAAGAAAATAAAATAGAGAAAAGAGTTATGTAATTTAAAAGAAATTAAAAAGGATAAAATAAAATTAAAAAAAAAAAAAGAGAAGGACTTAGCTCTGTTCCTGTGTGGTAGAGTCCTTGAGGGTGTATGGTGAGCCTTCAGTGCTTGGGCGTTGGATCTAATCCTGCGTTGAATCCCACGGCTAAGAGATGGGGTGTATTATGGGCGTACATTGAAGGGCAACACTGGATCCACGTTGGAATAATTCTGAAAAAAGGAATAAAGAATTGTCGCTAATGGGGATCGAACCCAGGTGACCCCAATCCATAGCCTTCATCCAATGCCAAGCGTGCTACATCATGTTAGTTAATAATAATATACATGATACAGATTATATAGAAAACACAAAAGAATTGATGGGCCAGTCAACAAACTTCAACGCGGGGCCCATGTTACTGCGCAAACCAATGAGATTGGGAGAGAGGAGAATCATAATCGTTGACCACTGAATAGGGTCCTACCACGCGCGCGGATAAGGGTTGAAAGGCTGACCAACAAATCAAACATCCACACGTGTTTCTTCTTCTTCATCATTAAACCTGCACGTATTAATTTATTTTTTCTGCTACGACGTAGCTAGAGTTTTGCTACGGATCTGATGCCCAGTTTTAGTAGCGAACCTGTAATCATAAAAATTCCCAAAATAGCACATTAACAATTCAAAATAATTGCCCAGATCGATTTATCCTCACGTTGCGACCACGAAGGGGACTTTTATATGGTCAAAGACGGCCTGAAAGCACGAGTTCCGAAGGAAGCAACCTTCAAACCCTAGCCATGGCGTTTCCCGCTACATACCTCCAAGCTTCGTTCCAATGGCTCAATTCTGTTCTAATCATTATAAGGAACTTGTACATATGGTTAGATTTCGTTTAAACACACTAAGTAGCGAGATACAAGAATCAAGAATGCATGTGAATGTGATGAACATGGTATAAGAGTTCCTAAGAGTATTCACGCATGGTTAGTGATCCAAACCTGCCTTATATTACCTGGGAAGATGAATGGGACGATTGAAACCCTTTGAAGATGGCTGGAAGAGTGGATACGAATTTGCCTTGTTTTCTTGAATTTTCTCCTTGCAAGAACCCTAGATTCTTCTCTCCTATTTCGTGTCCTAGTGGTCTGAAGTGGTTGTTTATATAGGGCACCAGATTAGGTCAATTATAATAGAAAGAAATCAAGTGATTTGGAGCTTAAATCTTTGATTGAAAATTTAGATGGAACTTTCTATTTTGGCTTTAAATTTGGTTCAATAATTTCTCAATCAATCTTTCATGATTTATAGGTCAATATTTGCACAATATTTGATTGAGAAATTTATCAATACCATATCTTTTATATTTATCACTATTTCTTCATTGAATTTTGAATTAAAAGGAATATAATTCAAAATAAAATAAATAAATAATGTTAAAAATAAAAATATGGCGTGGTGGGCTTTTATATACTTCATGAACATATTTAAAGCCCAAAACTTTGGCCCATGGGTTCAAAAAAATCAAATTTTTTCACTTTGTACTTCATGCAGTTTCTCAAAATTGCCCAACTTGTGCAAGCTATAACTCTCTCATTTTTAATCATATGAAGGTGTTCTCATACTTTTTAGAAAGCTCAAAGAGTCCTTTAAACACCCCTTTTGGTTTCATCTTCATTGAAGTTTCCATGTTCATGTACACTTCTTTGCAAAAAGATGACTTTTTGCGATCTTCTAGAAGGACCTGTAATGTTTTGGCTTATATCTTCCAAATGAAGCATTTTTGGACTTGGCGTGTGACAGACAAAGTTGTAGAGAATTCAATTTCCTTCAAAATGAGCTTTGGATGGGAAATTTCTGATGTTCCATGTGAAAGTTATGGTTGGTCAAAGTTCAGTTGACTTTCTCCTATGAAACCCTAATTTAGAAACTTTAGGTTTTGTTGATTTCTGATCTTTTCTTGATGAATCATGATCAAAATGTTGATGTTGACCAAAAATCAGAAGTTTTGACTGTGATTTGACCATAGTTTGACTTTTAGGTCAACTAGTCGATTATTGATTATTTGAGTAGTTAACTGAGCAATCTTTTGAATCAGAGCTTGCAAATTGGCATGAGGATCCTTTGAAGTATATGAGAGGTTATGAGGTCCATTGGAGATATCAGAACCTGACTTTCCTTTGAGAAAAGGAAAACCCTAGTTCAGAGGCACTTGTTTAGGAGATAGGTGACTTTGAGCAATTGGAGATCTTTGAGCATTTAAAAGGTGAAATGAGATGGGCAAATTTTGGGGTTTGACAGCTTGTCATACCCCAATTTTTGACCTAAGATACCACCTCATATCATTTGCATATGCATCATTTGCATCTCTAACAAATTGCATAGCTTGTGTTTGCTACTTGTGACTCAGCAGGGTTTAATCAGGAAATCACTCATCAGTACAAGTAACAATCAATTAGGGTTTTGTTCTCCCTTCATCTCAAAAGAACTATCTTCATCAACAATCAACATTTGGTCCCCAGAGATTCACTTCAACAAACTCAACAGCTTTGAATCGACTGAATTAGGGTTTTGACTGAAGACAGCACACTCCTGACTTTTGCTCAGAATTTGACCTAATGGCTTGGGACATGATATCAAGACCCCAAGTGCATCATTTTGACTTAATCCATTGGCTCATAACATCTTCTGCACAAAGATTGATCAGACAAATCCTCAGATCAGGGTTTTGAACTATCAGGGACTGAAATCAGGGATCACATTTGGGAAACCCTAAAAACCCCCAGGAAGTCAATCAAAGGCTTCAATCATCTTCAAATAATCCCTATGACAATATACAATGGAAATTACATCTCAATTCAAGATCCACAGTCATCAATTTCATCAGGTCGACAATTAGGGTTTTTGACCTAATTCACTGAACCACTGACTTTTTAATCAGGACATGGTGCTACAACTCAAACCATGGCTCAATATCCTCTAATGCTTCAATGTGATCCATTCATACCATTCATTTGGTGAGATTAGCCTGTTTCATTTGAAATCTCCAAGAAACGCGATTCGTCTGAAAAAGTCAACTGTACAAGATCACCATTGACTTTTGGGGAATTTTGGTCAACCATGACTTTTGAAGTTTTGAATCATCAATATATGATATGAGAAGTCATTTGATCAAGGAAAATCAAGAAAATCAATCAAAAATCAAAAAGTCAAAAGTTTGACTTTTCATACTTAGAAAAATTTCTAAGTGTTTTTCATGGTTTTTTCCAAACTTTGAAAGGGAATTTCTCAAAATTTCACCTACAAACTGAAAAAAACTTCCAACATGAAAGTTGTAGATTTTGATCCAATAAACAACTTTGACACATATAATTTTTTTCCATAAGATCAACCATTTAAGAGATATGGAGCTTCAAAGTTGGTACTTTTTGAAAACTTCACTTAAAACTTCATTTTTCTCAAAGTTCATGGATCTTTTTCACCCATTTCCTTAAAGGTCTTGAAGAAACTTTCAACTAGGGTTTTGAAGTATGCAACATGAGCTTTCCAAAATGTCCAAGAGCATGAAAAAATATGGAGTGTAGCTATGGTTTTGAATTATGCATTTAGTGATCATTTTCACTTGAATTTTCACCATTTTTCACTAAGTTTCAAGACTACATGACCTATAATCCAAGCAATGATGCAAAGAGGCAATAATTGAAGATATTTTCTCTGATTTGAGATCAGAATGGAAGGGGATAAGAAGCTTGAGTTTTAACCATGGTTTGGTCACTTTAACCATTTTGCATTAAATGTAAAAGATTCCTTTTTATCTCTTAAGCCAAATCATCAAACTTTGATCAAGTTGCAAAGCTCTGAGTTCAGAAACTTTGGCCTATAAATAGAGGTTCAAATCACTCTTCAATTCACACCAAAACCTCACAATTATAGGTTTTCTCTCTTCTTTCTTGAATTGCAAGTTTCTTAAGTTTCAAAGAGGTAAAATGCTCAACCTCTAAACCTTTGAAGTTCTGAGCAAAATGATGCTTCCCACAACTCATAAACATCATTTGAAACTTGTTTGAACCACTCATACACCCCAAAAACACCTCAAGCTCAAAATCACTACCTCACTTCTCAAATATGCATAACCATGGCCTTATCATGCCAAAATCCACACAAGCTCATTTCTGTCCAAGTTAATCATCCAAACACATTCCATATACCATATATGAGCTATACCAATCATCATACATGACCTGAAACACCTCCATCATCAGATTCGATTCTCACTCCAAGCTTATGCAGGTCGGGTACCATAGCCATGCCCAGATGAATTCAGATGGTTCCAAGCATCCAGACACCTTCCATAATCATCATAGAAGCTATTCAGATTGATACAAAGCATCTGTAATACCTCCAGATCAATATCCAATTCTCAGTTTGGCCGTTTTTGAGGTAAGTGCACTTGAACTTCAAACTCTACTCTCCACGCATCATAAATGAAATATGAACATACCATCTCATTTCTGCACACATGAGGATCATTAACCCTCAATCAATTGCATCATAACTTGCACATACACGATTTCACGATCAAATTCAGTTTTAGGGTTCTTCATGTTCATGCGAAAATTGACCCCCTTAGAGTGAAAATAAATGAAATTAAAGGTCATCATCATGTTCCTCGTGAAAAACCGAGTGAGATGGACCCTTTGATTAATCAAAACAACACAGTTTTGAAGATTTTTGAAAATCAGTTGAAGGTGTGTTCTTGGCGCCAGTTTTGGTTTGGAAATTTCAAATGCTAAGTTTAAAATATAATTCAATAGAAGCATGTATATTACAAGCTACGCGCGCAGCTCAGTTGGCAAGTGTTTTGAGTTGTGAGAGAGAGGGCGTGGGTTCAAACCCTAGTGGAGACAAAACCAATTTTTTATCACTATTTTTCTTCATTTTCTTCACAACTTCACCAATTAATTTAACCAATCAAAACTCATTGTTTTCACTTCATTTTTTGCATACTCTTTGTTTGATATACATATTTTATGAATACCAAAAAAAAATCATCAAAAAATATTTATTTGATACATTTTTTAATAGTTTTAAAATGACTTGTTTTTAAGTAATTTTAATACTTTTAAATATTATTTTTCATTTGATTTTTAAAGTTAATCACTTGTAAATATTTTTTGAAGCAAACCCTAATCATCTAAGTGTTAATTGAGGATAATCTTTTGTTTATCTTGATTAAATTGACTTCTTCCAAAATTCAAATCATTTTAAAACGAGCGATCGCGATTCTTTTCAAAACGATAAACCATTTCTTTTTGAAACTTTTGATTAAATTTTTTTTAATTGATCAAATGATTTTCAAAACGAAGTGGGGCCTCTCAAATATTAGAGAGTGTAAGTCCCATTTCTTTTCCTTTTGTACAGTTTTTTTCAAAACAATAAAACTTCTTCAAAATAAAATCTTTTCAAACAATTTTCAAATCATTTTCAAAACCATCCACCCTGTTTTATGAAAATAAAACAGGGGCCTCTCGAATATTAGAGAGTATAAGACCCACTCCTTTTATACAGTTTTTCTTTGTACAGAAAACTCTTTCAAAACAATACTTTTCAAATTGTTTTCAAAACAACAAACGACGCGTCTGTAAATAAAACGATCAACCATGTTTTGTAAATATACCACGGGCCTCCACGTAGGTATAAGTCCCAAGCCCTTTTGTACATACCCATTCCAGTACATGAAATTAGGTATTTCATTGTACGCCTTTTGTACATATCTCGATCAATTTGTTTTTAACTTTGAATAACAAACCAAAAATGAAGGTTTCTTTAAATCTTCCCAAAAATACCATGGGCCTCCATGTAGGTATAAGTCCCAAGCCCCTTTGTAAATACCTGTTTACATAGCTTTGAATAAATTCAAGTGGACCTCTCCCCGAGTAAGAGTCCCGAGCCCTGTGTATACAAATGGATCATGCTTACAGGTATATTTCCTTCATAAACTCCATTATATACACACACTTTGTCATATATAACTGTTCATATAACTGTTCATATTTGTTCATGTACTTGTTCATGTTTGATTGTACTTGTTCATACTTGTGATTGTGTTATATGCTTATTCAACTTAGTACAACACTAGGTTCCCCATAGCCTCCTATTGGGCTTCGTGCAAAGAATCTCCACTAGTTTAGGTTAGGACATAGAGTATGGTTTCCCGGTGAAATCGCTCTAAGAGCTCAAACCAACTATACCATGCCTCCCCTTGGGCTTTGTACAAACGAGTGACCCTCCCATAGCCTCCTCTTGGGCTTACAATGCAAGGACCCTGGATTGTCCCTCCCATAGCCTCCTCTTGGGCTTACAATGCAAGGACCCTCGGATAGCCTCCTCTTGGGCTTCGTACAAGGACCCACGGGCTTCTTATAAGCATCCCCAATATCCAAATCAAATACCCTAGGAGATTAGACATTTTTCATCTCTATGCTAGGAGTATCTCTTCTATATCATCACAAACAATCAATCAATCAATCAAACTTTTTGCCACAAGGCTGGCTAATCAATCAAACTGTTTTACCACCGTACTGGATGATTAATCAAAGTTTTTGTCACAAGGCTGACTTCATTGAAACTTTTGCCACAAGGCTGGCTGATTAATCAAAGTTTTTGTCACAAGGCTGACTTCATTGAAACTTTTGCCACAAGGCTGGTTAAACAAAAACATCTTTATCATTCTAAGCACCCTAAGTGGCATGGCCCCGGGCTTATAATGAAAAGATTTTCAAACAAAATCAAACAGATGTATGTGATGATATAGATTAGATACATCTAGCATTTAGACGACATTTGTCTATTTTCCTTTGCTTCCACTAGCATAAGTGGGAACTACGATTGCTCTGACTTTCTCAACATCCCTTTGAGAATACGTAGGCACAAGGTCGATCCTTGGCGAGCAAAACAAAACACAAAAAACCATTCAAACCTTAGCACCCGTAGACCCCGAGCTACAGATGCTCTGATTCCCTCTAAGGGATATGTATGCAGAGGATCGCGATGATCTTTGCGAGCATAATCAAACAAACACCTTAGGTCCCACCTATTTCACAACAGAACCTTCACCGTAGCATAGAATAAAAAACAATAAAGAACCCTGTAGAGTACTACAGATACGTTGGGTGCTAATACCTTCCCTTCGTATAACCAACCCTCTTACCCAAGATCTCCCCCCACTTTTAGGTTATTGCAGCTTTTTTCCTTTTCCTCCTTTGGAAATAATAAAAAGTTTGGTCGGTACAAAAGAAAAATCATTTTTTGAGCACTCGAGCCCAAAGAAGGCATCAGGTGTCTCATCCACAAAAAAGAGGAACAAAACGATTTTTCGCCCGCGACAGAAAAATGGCGACTTCACTGGGGACCATCTTTTTATTGTTTCCAAAGGAAGGGTTATTTCTAATTATTGTTTTTATTTTAATTTTTGTTATATGTGTGATTCTTTGGTTCTGTTACTTGTGTGGTTCTGTTACAAGTGATACATTATGGACAAATCCTAACCCG